>NW_027394277.1:13781087-14081087 GCF_049309525.1 Garra rufa | reverse complement strand
AAAATTTAAATGCTCCAGCGATTTCATTCCGTCAACCCCTTAGAACCCACCAAGAGCTAAATTCAGGTGTTTGCGAGTAGTTTCATTTAAAACGGAGAGGGCTGCCTTCCGCCTGTGTTTTCTGTTGTACTGACATGAGAGTCAGGGCTCCGAGCTTTCGGTCTGCGAACTACATCACTGAGCCTCTTCTAAAAGCATTTAAATAAAAACACTCCAGCGACTGTACGCAATGTAAACATAATATCATTTTAAAGAGCTATATTAAGCGCATATGAGCTGCTTTTATATGGTTTACGGATGAGCTTCAGGGCTGGCGTTTCTTCGTCCGTGTTCACAAAACTACATATTTTAAAGGCATTTAAAAAATAAAAACACTCCAGCGATTGAACAGTAATAGTAGATTAGTGTATTGAAAACGTTAAAATGCTTGCTTATTTGTGCTGCATTTTTGTGGAAACGAATTAGCTAGTAAAGACTGTTTCATGAATATGGTCTCATCGTTTGAGCCACATAGTTCAACAAAGCACGGCCGTTTTTAATGACCAACTAATAACTTCTGCTATTTAACTGATAAGAGTTCTCAAAAAATGCAACTGTATTGAACATAGCACCCAATCACTCGTTTAATATTTTTTGTTCCCTGTCATTTCGCTGTATTTTATGTTTGATTTAGCACAGGTGCCCTCTTACGTCATACTCCGAAAGTCCCCTTAGGCATTTGTGCGCATGCGCGCTACTCATGAATGGTGCTTTATAGAGGACGCACAAAAATACAGATTAAAATCATTTATATTTAGGTTAAATGGAAGATATAGCTTGTGCTGCATGTTAGCTTGCAAATTATGCCCAAGAACATAATTTATTAAGCCATATGTCTTACTAACAAGAAACAATGCCTCTAACCACAGGTCACGTACGAAAAATAATGCCCCGTTTAAGCCATTCTGAAGGGGTGGAGCGGAAAATGAAAATAAATACGGCCTTTTAAAATTTAAATGCTCCAGCGATTTCATTCCGTCAACCCCTTAGAACCCACCAAGAGCTAAATTCAGGTGTTTGCGAGTAGTTTCATTTAAAACGGAGAGGGCTGCCTTCCACCTGTGTTTTCTGTTGTACTGACATGAGAGTCAGGGCTCCGAGCTTTCGGTCTGCGAACTACATCACTGAGCCTCTTCTAAAAGCATTTAAATAAAAACACTCCAGCGACTGTACGCAATGTAAACATAATATCATTTTAAAGAGCTATATTAAGCGCATATGAGCTGCTTTTATATGGTTTACGGATGAGCTTCAGGGCTGGCGTTTCTTCGTCCGTGTTCACAAAACTACATATTTTAAAGGCATTTAAAAAATAAAAACACTCCAGCGATTGAACAGTAATAGTAGATTAGTGTATTGAAAACGTTAAAATGCTTGCTTATTTGTGCTGCATTTTTGTGGAAACGAATTAGCTAGTAAAGACTGTTTCATGAATATGGTCTCATCGTTTGAGCCACATAGTTCAACAAAGCACGGCCTTTTTTAATGACCAACTAATAACTTCTGCTATTTAACTGATAAGAGTTCTCAAAAAATGCAACTGTATTGAACATAGCACCCAATCACTCGTTTAATATTTTTTGTTCCCTGTCATTTCGCTGTATTTTATGTTTGATTTAGCACAGGTGCCCTCTTACGTCATACTCCGAAAGTCCCCTTAGGCATTTGTGCGCATGCGCGCTACTCATGAATGGCGCTTTATAGAGGACGCACAAAAATACAGATTAAAATCATTTATATTTAGGTTAAATGGAAGATATAGCTTGTGCTGCATGTTAGCTTGCAAATTATGCCCAAGAACATAATTTATTAAGCCATATGTCTTACTAACAAGAAACAATGCCTCTAACCACAGGTCACGTACGAAAAATAATGCCCCGTTTAAGCCATTCTGAAGGGGTGGAGCGGAAAATGAAAATAAATACGGCCTTTTAAAATTTAAATGCTCCAGCGATTTCATTCCGTCAACCCCTTAGAACCCACCAAGAGCTAAATTCAGGTGTTTGCGAGTAGTTTCATTTAAAACGGAGAGGGCTGCCTTCCGCCTGTGTTTTCTGTTGTACTGACATGAGAGTCAGGGCTCCGAGCTTTCGGTCTGCGAACTACATCACTGAGCCTCTTCTAAAAGCATTTAAATAAAAACACTCCAGCGACTGTACGCAATGTAAACATAATATCATTTTAAAGAGCTATATTAAGCGCATATGAGCTGCTTTTATATGGTTTACGGATGAGCTTCAGGGCTGGCGTTTCTTCGTCCGTGTTCACAAAACTACATATTTTAAAGGCATTTAAAAAATAAAAACACTCCAGCGATTGAACAGTAATAGTAGATTAGTGTATTGAAAACGTTAAAATGCTTGCTTATTTGTGCTGCATTTTTGTGGAAACGAATTAGCTAGTAAAGACTGTTTCATGAATATGGTCTCATCGTTTGAGCCACATAGTTCAACAAAGCACGGCCGTTTTTAATGACCAACTAATAACTTCTGCTATTTAACTGATAAGAGTTCTCAAAAAATGCAACTGTATTGAACATAGCACCCAATCACTCGTTTAATATTTTTTGTTCCCTGTCATTTCGCTGTATTTTATGTTTGATTTAGCACAGGTGCCCTCTTACGTCATACTCCGAAAGTCCCCTTAGGCATTTGTGCGCATGCGCGCTACTCATGAATGGTGCTTTATAGAGGACGCACAAAAATACAGATTAAAATCATTTATATTTAGGTTAAATGTAAGATATAGCTTGTGCTGCATGTTAGCTTGCAAATTATGCCCAAGAACATAATTTATTAAGCCATATGTCTTACTAACAAGAAACAATGCCTCTAACCACAGGTCACGTACGAAAAATAATGCCCCGTTTAAGCCATTCTGAAGGGGTGGAGCGGAAAATGAAAATAAATACGGCCTTTTAAAATTTAAATGCTCCAGCGATTTCATTCCGTCAACCCCTTAGAACCCACCAAGAGCTAAATTCAGGTGTTTGCGAGTAGTTTCATTTAAAACGGAGAGGGCTGCCTTCCGCCTGTGTTTTCTGTTGTACTGACATGAGAGTCAGGGCTCCGAGCTTTCGGTCTGCGAACTACATCACTGAGCCTCTTCTAAAAGCATTTAAATAAAAACACTCCAGCGACTGTACGCAATGTAAACATAATATCATTTTAAAGAGCTATATTAAGCGCATATGAGCTGCTTTTATATGGTTTACGGATGAGCTTCAGGGCTGGCGTTTCTTCGTCCGTGTTCACAAAACTACATATTTTAAAGGCATTTAAAAAATAAAAACACTCCAGCGATTGAACAGTAATAGTAGATTAGTGTATTGAAAACGTTAAAATGCTTGCTTATTTGTGCTGCATTTTTGTGGAAACGAATTAGCTAGTAAAGACTGTTTCATGAATATGGTCTCATCGTTTGAGCCACATAGTTCAACAAAGCACGGCCGTTTTTAATGACCAACTAATAACTTCTGCTATTTAACTGATAAGAGTTCTCAAAAAATGCAACTGTATTGAACATAGCACCCAATCACTCGTTTAATATTTTTTGTTCCCTGTCATTTCGCTGTATTTTATGTTTGATTTAGCACAGGTGCCCTCTTACGTCATACTCCGAAAGTCCCCTTAGGCATTTGTGCGCATGCGCGCTACTCATGAATGGTGCTTTATAGAGGACGCACAAAAATACAGATTAAAATCATTTATATTTAGGTTAAATGTAAGATATAGCTTGTGCTGCATGTTAGCTTGCAAATTATGCCCAAGAACATAATTTATTAAGCCATATGTCTTACTAACAAGAAACAATGCCTCTAACCACAGGTCACGTACGAAAAATAATGCCCCGTTTAAGCCATTCTGAAGGGGTGGAGCGGAAAATGAAAATAAATACGGCCTTTTAAAATTTAAATGCTCCAGCGATTTCATTCCGTCAACCCCTTAGAACCCACCAAGAGCTAAATTCAGGTGTTTGCGAGTAGTTTCATTTAAAACGGAGAGGGCTGCCTTCCGCCTGTGTTTTCTGTTGTACTGACATGAGAGTCAGGGCTCCGAGCTTTCGGTCTGCGAACTACATCACTGAGCCTCTTCTAAAAGCATTTAAATAAAAACACTCCAGCGACTGTACGCAATGTAAACATAATATCATTTTAAAGAGCTATATTAAGCGCATATGAGCTGCTTTTATATGGTTTACGGATGAGCTTCAGGGCTGGCGTTTCTTCGTCCGTGTTCACAAAACTACATATTTTAAAGGCATTTAAAAAATAAAAACACTCCAGCGATTGAACAGTAATAGTAGATTAGTGTATTGAAAACGTTAAAATGCTTGCTTATTTGTGCTGCATTTTTGTGGAAACGAATTAGCTAGTAAAGACTGTTTCATGAATATGGTCTCATCGTTTGAGCCACATAGTTCAACAAAGCACGGCCGTTTTTAATGACCAACTAATAACTTCTGCTATTTAACTGATAAGAGTTCTCAAAAAATGCAACTGTATTGAACATAGCACCCAATCACTCGTTTAATATTTTTTGTTCCCTGTCATTTCGCTGTATTTTATGTTTGATTTAGCACAGGTGCCCTCTTACGTCATACTCCGAAAGTCCCCTTAGGCATTTGTGCGCATGCGCGCTACTCATAAATGGTGCTTTATAGAGGACGCACAAAAATACAGATTAAAATCATTTATATTTAGGTTAAATGGAAGATATAGCTTGTGCTGCATGTTAGCTTGCAAATTATGCCCAAGAACATAATTTATTAAGCCATATGTCTTACTAACAAGAAACAATGCCTCTAACCACAGGTCACGTACGAAAAATAATGCCCCGTTTAAGCCATTCTGAAGGGGTGGAGCGGAAAATGAAAATAAATACGGCCTTTTAAAATTTAAATGCTCCAGCGATTTCATTCCGTCAACCCCTTAGAACCCACCAAGAGCTAAATTCAGGTGTTTGCGAGTAGTTTCATTTAAAACGGAGAGGGCTGCCTTCCGCCTGTGTTTTCTGTTGTACTGACATGAGAGTCAGGGCTCCGAGCTTTCGGTCTGCGAACTACATCACTGAGCCTCTTCTAAAAGCATTTAAATAAAAACACTCCAGCGACTGTACGCAATGTAAACATAATATCATTTTAAAGAGCTATATTAAGCGCATATGAGCTGCTTTTATATGGTTTACGGATGAGCTTCAGGGCTGGCGTTTCTTCGTCCGTGTTCACAAAACTACATATTTTAAAGGCATTTAAAAAATAAAAACACTCCAGCGATTGAACAGTAATAGTAGATTAGTGTATTGAAAACGTTAAAATGCTTGCTTATTTGTGCTGCATTTTTGTGGAAACGAATTAGCTAGTAAAGACTGTTTCATGAATATGGTCTCATCGTTTGAGCCACATAGTTCAACAAAGCACGGCCGTTTTTAATGACCAACTAATAACTTCTGCTATTTAACTGATAAGAGTTCTCAAAAAATGCAACTGTATTGAACATAGCACCCAATCACTCGTTTAATATTTTTTGTTCCCTGTCATTTCGCTGTATTTTATGTTTGATTTAGCACAGGTGCCCTCTTACGTCATACTCCGAAAGTCCCCTTAGGCATTTGTGCGCATGCGCGCTACTCATAAATGGTGCTTTATAGAGGACGCACAAAAATACAGATTAAAATCATTTATATTTAGGTTAAATGGAAGATATAGCTTGTGCTGCATGTTAGCTTGCAAATTATGCCCAAGAACATAATTTATTAAGCCATATGTCTTACTAACAAGAAACAATGCCTCTAACCACAGGTCACGTACGAAAAATAATGCCCCGTTTAAGCCATTCTGAAGGGGTGGAGCGGAAAATGAAAATAAATACGGCCTTTTAAAATTTAAATGCTCCAGCGATTTCATTCCGTCAACCCCTTAGAACCCACCAAGAGCTAAATTCAGGTGTTTGCGAGTAGTTTCATTTAAAACGGAGAGGGCTGCCTTCCGCCTGTGTTTTCTGTTGTACTGACATGAGAGTCAGGGCTCCGAGCTTTCGGTCTGCGAACTACATCACTGAGCCTCTTCTAAAAGCATTTAAATAAAAACACTCCAGCGACTGTACGCAATGTAAACATAATATCATTTTAAAGAGCTATATTAAGCGCATATGAGCTGCTTTTATATGGTTTACGGATGAGCTTCAGGGCTGGCGTTTCTTCGTCCGTGTTCACAAAACTACATATTTTAAAGGCATTTAAAAAATAAAAACACTCCAGCGATTGAACAGTAATAGTAGATTAGTGTATTGAAAACGTTAAAATGCTTGCTTATTTGTGCTGCATTTTTGTGGAAACGAATTAGCTAGTAAAGACTGTTTCATGAATATGGTCTCATCGTTTGAGCCACATAGTTCAACAAAGCACGGCCGTTTTTAATGACCAACTAATAACTTCTGCTATTTAACTGATAAGAGTTCTCAAAAAATGCAACTGTATTGAACATAGCACCCAATCACTCGTTTAATATTTTTTGTTCCCTGTCATTTCGCTGTATTTTATGTTTGATTTAGCACAGGTGCCCTCTTACGTCATACTCCGAAAGTCCCCTTAGGCATTTGTGCGCATGCGCGCTACTCATAAATGGTGCTTTATAGAGGACGCACAAAAATACAGATTAAAATCATTTATATTTAGGTTAAATGGAAGATATAGCTTGTGCTGCATGTTAGCTTGCAAATTATGCCCAAGAACATAATTTATTAAGCCATATGTCTTACTAACAAGAAACAATGCCTCTAACCACAGGTCACGTACGAAAAATAATGCCCCGTTTAAGCCATTCTGAAGGGGTGGAGCGGAAAATGAAAATAAATACGGCCTTTTAAAATTTAAATGCTCCAGCGATTTCATTCCGTCAACCCCTTAGAACCCACCAAGAGCTAAATTCAGGTGTTTGCGAGTAGTTTCATTTAAAACGGAGAGGGCTGCCTTCCGCCTGTGTTTTCTGTTGTACTGACATGAGAGTCAGGGCTCCGAGCTTTCGGTCTGCGAACTACATCACTGAGCCTCTTCTAAAAGCATTTAAATAAAAACACTCCAGCGACTGTACGCAATGTAAACATAATATCATTTTAAAGAGCTATATTAAGCGCATATGAGCTGCTTTTATATGGTTTACGGATGAGCTTCAGGGCTGGCGTTTCTTCGTCTGTGTTCACAAAACTAAATATTTTAAAGGCATTTAAAAAATAAAAACACTCCAGCGATTGAACAGTAATAGTAGATTAGTGTATTGAAAACGTTAAAATGCTTGCTTATTTGTGCTGCATTTTTGTGGAAACGAATTAGCTAGTAAAGACTGTTTCATGAATATGGTCTCATCGTTTGAGCCACATAGTTCAACAAAGCACGGCCGTTTTTAATGACCAACTAATAACTTCTGCTATTTAACTGATAAGAGTTCTCAAAAAATGCAACTGTATTGAACATAGCACCCAATCACTCGTTTAATATTTTTTGTTCCCTGTCATTTCGCTGTATTTTATGTTTGATTTAGCACAGGTGCCCTCTTACGTCATACTCCGAAAGTCCCCTTAGGCATTTGTGCGCATGCGCGCTACTCATGAATGGTGCTTTATAGAGGACGCACAAAAATACAGATTAAAATCATTTATATTTAGGTTAAATGTAAGATATAGCTTGTGCTGCATGTTAGCTTGCAAATTATGCCCAAGAACATAATTTATTAAGCCATATGTCTTACTAACAAGAAACAATGCCTCTAACCACAGGTCACGTACGAAAAATAATGCCCCGTTTAAGCCATTCTGAAGGGGTGGAGCGGAAAATGAAAATAAATACGGCCTTTTAAAATTTAAATGCTCCAGCGATTTCATTCCGTCAACCCCTTAGAACCCACCAAGAGCTAAATTCAGGTGTTTGCGAGTAGTTTCATTTAAAACGGAGAGGGCTGCCTTCCGCCTGTGTTTTCTGTTGTACTGACATGAGAGTCAGGGCTCCGAGCTTTCGGTCTGCGAACTACATCACTGCCCAGACAGCAGCTGACTCCGTTCCGGATCCGTTTTCAAACCGGCAAATCCGCATAACAGTCGCATCTGTTTCAGTGCTGTAACACGGATTCGGCCCGAGCCCGGGTTTCAGTCGGCAGGAACAACAGTCGCAGAGCGGACCCGGGCCGCCTCCGTGGAAACGAGCCCAGACAGCAGCTGACTCCGTGCCGGATCCGTTTTCAAACCGGCAATTCCACATCCGTTTCAGTGCTGTAACACGGATTCAGCCCGGGTTTCAGTGGGCGGGAACAACAGTCACAAAGCGGATCAGGGCCGCGTCCGTGGAAACGAGCACGCTGTTTTTTTGAGTTCAGAAGACGATCGAGACAGATACAGACATAACGTTATGCTCCTACCTCAAAACTCCTACCATTAACTTCACCAAGGTAAGTCACACGGTGTGATCAAACTGTTCTGTTAATAAATGTATTTCTTATTATGTTGTGTACGTTACTCCTTAACTTAAAGATTTGGTGTTTTTATTGCTCCTTAGATCGGTGTTGGATTGTAGCTAACTAATTATGTTATCAGAGGGATTGCTAACATGAAGAAGACGGCAGGCCCACAGGTATGTAATTATATGTTATTAACGAATTTTAAATGCTTATATTTGTTTTTAATGTTTAAGATTGCTGGGTGGTTAGTGGTGATGGGCTAACAACTATGGTAACGGCTGAGTACTAGCTAAAACATATCGCACACCCTTTAGGCTGAATTTATTTGATCAAAAATAAAGTAATTGTAAGTAAAAGTAATTGTTTTGTGTGCTGGTGGGCTATGGAGTACACAAAGCAAGAAAATTTTAAAAACAGCCTTTTAATCCACAAAACGAATACAAGGAATCAAGGAGAGGTAGCACATCTAATAGAAACAGAAACAGGTGTGTGGAGTTAATTGCTAATTGACTAAAGAGAACAAGAACAGAACCAATTATGGGCAAACACTAACTAAACCAAAACAGATCAAACATGTGACAGTAATATTGTTACAAATTATTACACTGTGAAATAACTATATCCTATTTTAATATATTTTAAAATGCAATTTATTACTGTGATTTTTTTAGCATCATTACTCCAGTCTTCAATGTCACATGAATGATCGTTCAGAAATTATTCCAATCATAAATATGTATAGCATATATCTATTATAATATCCTGATTTGCTGCTGGATTCTTATTGGTACTTAGTTATCAAATTTTATTTTTTATGATTCACAAGAACATGATTTATTTAAAATAGGACCTGAAAAAGAACAGCGGGCAGTTTAACTGTTCAGAACAAACAAGGGACTCATGAATAACTATCAATAAACAAACAAACAAAAAACAGCTGTGAATCATTTATGCAACAACACAGTATTAAGAATTAAACGTATGTAAACTTTTGAAAATGGTATTTTTTATAAATTCAACTATTTTTGCTTGTGGACTGTATGTAAACATTTTATGTGAAATGTCTGATTCAGGTCAGTAATAAAAATGACAAGCATTTTGTATAATCTATCTTATTTTGTTAAATAATTAACATTTTGCATATTCTGCAAGGTGTTAGTACACTTAGATCAAAAAAGTTCATCAAAATTTTCCATTCCTTTTGGTTTTAGGAAAATTTTGATGGAAGGTTTTGAAAGGTTTCACTTCAAATGTTGACTCCTGTATATATATATATATATATATATATATAGAGAGAGAGAGAGAGAGAGAGAGATGGAGAGATGGTAATAACATTTTTTTTCCCAATTTTAATCTTATTTTTAGAGACAACGAAAAGGAAAGAAATGTCTGGAGTCAGAAAGAGGGCTTGCATTTACCTTAAAAACGACATTGAAGAAGACTATTTCAACTAGAACCAACTCAAGCACACAATGGTGACAACACATTTGTAGTATAAGAACTTTCCCTGTGGTAATTATTCAGTTTCTTTTCATTCCCATTGTGTAGGCTTGTGACTTGTTTTAATCTTTGCAAATATTTTGTACAGTAAGTAAGCACTAGAATTAGAGACATGTACTACTTGGAATAGTGTTTTAAATAAATGTTAATTTTTCCTTTTGTGCAAAAAAGATCAAAATGAAAGAAAAAATGCAAAGTGGACCATCTTTTGCTCTTGTTTTGTGTAGTAATTCAGTTGTTTTATTATGAATATGCTGCTGTGTTTTGTCTTGTTTTCTAGTATAAATATCTAAATATTTTGAAATTAAGATGCCTATACCTGACAAGTAAAATCACTTAAGATATTAAGTCTTGTTTTCTAACAAAAAATATTCAGTAAAATGTTCAGTAAAATTATTGTCTATACATCTAAATCAGTACTTTTAAAGTTTTTGTTGATTTAGAGCTTCATTTTACAACTCAACAAAAAGGTGGTATAAGACAGTAAGATAATTATGCATTATATAAGATGCTTGTAGTCACTATAAAGTCATAAATTTACTTGTATGATTTGTCTTATCAAGTAACAACAAAACATGCTTTTTCTGTAAAGCTGCATTGATATATGTATTGTGAAAAGCGCTATACAAATAAACAAACTGTATTTAAATTCTAGTTGTGTATACAATTTGTGTTTGTGTGTGTAGGTCTATTTATATATAAAAAAATGAGCTGGCCCAGATCCGGCATGGTACTGGCCCAGATCCGGCATGGTACTGAACCAGATCTGGCATCGTACTGGCCCAGATCCGGAATGGTACTGGTCCAGATCTGGCATGGCACTGGCCCAGATCCGGAATGGTACTGGCCCAGATCCGGAATGGTACTGGCCCAGATCCGGAATGGTACTGGCCCAGATCCGGAATGGTACTGGCCCAGATCCGGAATGGTACTGGTCCAGATCTGGCATGGCACTGGCCCAGATCCGGAATGGTACTGGCCCAGATCCAGCATGGTACTGAACCAGATCTGACATGGTATTGGCCCAGATCCGGAATGGTACTGGCCCAGATCCGGCCTGGTACTGGACCAGATGCGGCCCACGTTTGGGCCAAATCACCATAAAGGACTCCACATCTGGCCCGGGGCTGGCCCAGTTCTGGTCCAGATGCGGAAAAACGGATCCGTGCCGGTATTGGCCCGTTGTGCCGTACAAAACCGGCCCGAGTCCATTGCGCGGATCTGGCCCAGAACTTGCGATAGGTCTGGGCCAGATCTGGGCCAGATGATTTTTGCTATCTGGGAATGCCTCTAACCACAGGTCACGTACGAAAAATAATGCCCCGTTTAAGCCATTCTGAAGGGGTGGAGCGGAAAATGAAAATAAATACGGCCTTTTAAAATTTAAATGCTCCAGCGATTTCATTCCGTCAACCCCTTAGAACCCACCAAGAGCTAAATTCAGGTGTTTGCGAGTAGTTTCATTTAAAACGGAGAGGGCTGCCTTCCGCCTGTGTTTTCTGTTGTACTGACATGAGAGTCAGGGCTCCGAGCTTTCGGTCTGCGAACTACATCACTGAGCCTCTTCTAAAAGCATTTAAATAAAAACACTCCAGCGACTGTACGCAATGTAAACATAATATCATTTTAAAGAGCTATATTAAGCGCATATGAGCTGCTTTTATATGGTTTACGGATGAGCTTCAGGGCTGGCGTTTCTTCGTCCGTGTTCACAAAACTACATATTTTAAAGGCATTTAAAAAATAAAAACACTCCAGCGATTGAACAGTAATAGTAGATTAGTGTATTGAAAACGTTAAAATGCTTGCTTATTTGTGCTGCATTTTTGTGGAAACGAATTAGCTAGTAAAGACTGTTTCATGAATATGGTCTCATCGTTTGAGCCACATAGTTCAACAAAGCACGGCCGTTTTTAATGACCAACTAATAACTTCTGCTATTTAACTGATAAGAGTTCTCAAAAAATGCAACTGTATTGAACATAGCACCCAATCACTCGTTTAATATTTTTTGTTCCCTGTCATTTCGCTGTATTTTATGTTTGATTTAGCACAGGTGCCCTCTTACGTCATACTCCGAAAGTCCCCTTAGGCATTTGTGCGCATGCGCGCTACTCATAAATGGTGCTTTATAGAGGACGCACAAAAATACAGATTAAAATCATTTATATTTAGGTTAAATGTAAGATATAGCTTGTGCTGCATGTTAGCTTGCAAATTATGCCCAAGAACATAATTTATTAAGCCATATGTCTTACTAACAAGAAACAATGCCTCTAACCACAGGTCACGTACGAAAAATAATGCCCCGTTTAAGCCATTCTGAAGGGGTGGAGCGGAAAATGAAAATAAATACGGCCTTTTAAAATTTAAATGCTCCAGCGATTTCATTCCGTCAACCCCTTAGAACCCACCAAGAGCTAAATTCAGGTGTTTGCGAGTAGTTTCATTTAAAACGGAGAGGGCTGCCTTCCGCCTGTGTTTTCTGTTGTACTGACATGAGAGTCAGGGCTCCGAGCTTTCGGTCTGCGAACTACATCACTGAGCCTCTTCTAAAAGCATTTAAATAAAAACACTCCAGCGACTGTACGCAATGTAAACATAATATCATTTTAAAGAGCTATATTAAGCGCATATGAGCTGCTTTTATATGGTTTACGGATGAGCTTCAGGGCTGGCGTTTCTTCGTCCGTGTTCACAAAACTACATATTTTAAAGGCATTTAAAAAATAAAAACACTCCAGCGATTGAACAGTAATAGTAGATTAGTGTATTGAAAACGTTAAAATGCTTGCTTATTTGTGCTGCATTTTTGTGGAAACGAATTAGCTAGTAAAGACTGTTTCATGAATATGGTCTCATCGTTTGAGCCACATAGTTCAACAAAGCACGGCCGTTTTTAATGACCAACTAATAACTTCTGCTATTTAACTGATAAGAGTTCTCAAAAAATGCAACTGTATTGAACATAGCACCCAATCACTCGTTTAATATTTTTTGTTCCCTGTCATTTCGCTGTATTTTATGTTTGATTTAGCACAGGTGCCCTCTTACGTCATACTCCGAAAGTCCCCTTAGGCATTTGTGCGCATGCGCGCTACTCATGAATGGTGCTTTATAGAGGACGCACAAAAATACAGATTAAAATCATTTATATTTAGGTTAAATGTAAGATATAGCTTGTGCTGCATGTTAGCTTGCAAATTATGCCCAAGAACATAATTTATTAAGCCATATGTCTTACTAACAAGAAACAATGCCTCTAACCACAGGTCACGTACGAAAAATAATGCCCCGTTTAAGCCATTCTGAAGGGGTGGAGCGGAAAATGAAAATAAATACGGCCTTTTAAAATTTAAATGCTCCAGCGATTTCATTCCGTCAACCCCTTAGAACCCACCAAGAGCTAAATTCAGGTGTTTGCGAGTAGTTTCATTTAAAACGGAGAGGGCTGCCTTCCGCCTGTGTTTTCTGTTGTACTGACATGAGAGTCAGGGCTCCGAGCTTTCGGTCTGCGAACTACATCACTGAGCCTCTTCTAAAAGCATTTAAATAAAAACACTCCAGCGACTGTACGCAATGTAAACATAATATCATTTTAAAGAGCTATATTAAGCGCATATGAGCTGCTTTTATATGGTTTACGGATGAGCTTCAGGGCTGGCGTTTCTTCGTCCGTGTTCACAAAACTACATATTTTAAAGGCATTTAAAAAATAAAAACACTCCAGCGATTGAACAGTAATAGTAGATTAGTGTATTGAAAACGTTAAAATGCTTGCTTATTTGTGCTGCATTTTTGTGGAAACGAATTAGCTAGTAAAGACTGTTTCATGAATATGGTCTCATCGTTTGAGCCACATAGTTCAACAAAGCACGGCCGTTTTTAATGACCAACTAATAACTTCTGCTATTTAACTGATAAGAGTTCTCAAAAAATGCAACTGTATTGAACATAGCACCCAATCACTCGTTTAATATTTTTTGTTCCCTGTCATTTCGCTGTATTTTATGTTTGATTTAGCACAGGTGCCCTCTTACGTCATACTCCGAAAGTCCCCTTAGGCATTTGTGCGCATGCGCGCTACTCATGAATGGTGCTTTATAGAGGACGCACAAAAATACAGATTAAAATCATTTATATTTAGGTTAAATGGAAGATATAGCTTGTGCTGCATGTTAGCTTGCAAATTATGCCCAAGAACATAATTTATTAAGCCATATGTCTTACTAACAAGAAACAACCCAGACAGCAGCTGACTCCGTTCCGGATCCGTTTTCAAACCGGCAAATCCGCATAACAGTCGCATCTGTTTCAGTGCTGTAACACGGATTCGGCCCGAGCCCGGGTTTCAGTCGGCAGGAACAACAGTCGCAGAGCGGACCCGGGCCGCCTCCGTGGAAACGAGCCCAGACAGCAGCTGACTCCGTGCCGGATCCGTTTTCAAACCGGCAATTCCACATCCGTTTCAGTGCTGTAACACGGATTCAGCCCGGGTTTCAGTGGGCGGGAACAACAGTCACAAAGCGGATCAGGGCCGCGTCCGTGGAAACGAGCACGCTGTTTTTTTGAGTTCAGAAGACGATCGAGACAGATACAGACATAACGTTATGCTCCTACCTCAAAACTCCTACCATTAACTTCACCAAGGTAAGTCACACGGTGTGATCAAACTGTTCTGTTAATAAATGTATTTCTTATTATGTTGTGTACGTTACTCCTTAACTTAAAGATTTGGTGTTTTTATTGCTCCTTAGATCGGTGTTGGATTGTAGCTAACTAATTATGTTATCAGAGGGATTGCTAACATGAAGAAGACGGCAGGCCCACAGGTATGTAATTATATGTTATTAACGAATTTTAAATGCTTATATTTGTTTTTAATGTTTAAGATTGCTGGGTGGTTAGTGGTGATGGGCTAACAACTATGGTAACGGCTGAGTACTAGCTAAAACATATCGCACACCCTTTAGGCTGAATTTATTTGATCAAAAATAAAGTAATTGTAAGTAAAAGTAATTGTTTTGTGTGCTGGTGGGCTATGGAGTACACAAAGCAAGAAAATTTTAAAAACAGCCTTTTAATCCACAAAACGAATACAAGGAATCAAGGAGAGGTAGCACATCTAATAGAAACAGAAACAGGTGTGTGGAGTTAATTGCTAATTGACTAAAGAGAACAAGAACAGAACCAATTATGGGCAAACACTAACTAAACCAAAACAGATCAAACATGTGACAGTAATATTGTTACAAATTATTACACTGTGAAATAACTATATCCTATTTTAATATATTTTAAAATGCAATTTATTACTGTGATTTTTTTAGCATCATTACTCCAGTCTTCAATGTCACATGAATGATCGTTCAGAAATTATTCCAATCATAAATATGTATAGCATATATCTATTATAATATCCTGATTTGCTGCTGGATTCTTATTGGTACTTAGTTATCAAATTTTATTTTTTATGATTCACAAGAACATGATTTATTTAAAATAGGACCTGAAAAAGAACAGCGGGCAGTTTAACTGTTCAGAACAAACAAGGGACTCATGAATAACTATCAATAAAAAAACAAACAAAAAACAGCTGTGAATCATTTATGCAACAACACAGTATTAAGAATTAAACGTATGTAAACTTTTGAAAATGGTATTTTTTATAAATTCAACTATTTTTGCTTGTGGACTGTATGTAAACATTTTATGTGAAATGTCTGATTCAGGTCAGTAATAAAAATGACAAGCATTTTGTATAATCTATCTTATTTTGTTAAATAATTAACATTTTGCATATTCTGCAAGGTGTTAGTACACTTAGATCAAAAAAGTTCATCAAAATTTTCCATTCCTTTTGGTTTTAGGAAAATTTTGATGGAAGGTTTTGAAAGGTTTCACTTCAAATGTTGACTCCTGTATATATATATATATATATATATATAGAGAGAGAGAGAGAGAGAGAGAGAGATGGAGAGATGGTAATAACATTTTTTTTCCCAATTTTAATCTTATTTTTAGAGACAACGAAAAGGAAAGAAATGTCTGGAGTCAGAAAGAGGGCTTGCATTTACCTTAAAAACGACATTGAAGAAGACTATTTCAACTAGAACCAACTCAAGCACACAATGGTGACAACACATTTGTAGTATAAGAACTTTCCCTGTGGTAATTATTCAGTTTCTTTTCATTCCCATTGTGTAGGCTTGTGACTTGTTTTAATCTTTGCAAATATTTTGTACAGTAAGTAAGCACTAGAATTAGAGACATGTACTACTTGGAATAGTGTTTTAAATAAATGTTAATTTTTCCTTTTGTGCAAAAAAGATCAAAATGAAAGAAAAAAATGCAAAGTGGACCATCTTTTGCTCTTGTTTTGTGTAGTAATTCAGTTGTTTTATTATGAATATGCTGCTGTGTTTTGTCTTGTTTTCTAGTATAAATATCTAAATATTTTGAAATTAAGATGCCTATACCTGACAAGTAAAATCACTTAAGATATTAAGTCTTGTTTTCTAACAAAAAATATTCAGTAAAATGTTCAGTAAAATTATTGTCTATACATCTAAATCAGTACTTTTAAAGTTTTTGTTGATTTAGAGCTTCATTTTACAACTCAACAAAAAGGTGGTATAAGACAGTAAGATAATTATGCATTATATAAGATGCTTGTAGTCACTATAAAGTCATAAATTTACTTGTATGATTTGTCTTATCAAGTAACAACAAAACATGCTTTTTCTGTAAAGCTGCATTGATATATGTATTGTGAAAAGCGCTATACAAATAAACAAACTGTATTTAAATTCTAGTTGTGTATACAATTTGTGTTTGTGTGTGTAGGTCTATTTATATATAAAAAAATGAGCTGGCCCAGATCCGGCATGGTACTGGCCCAGATCCGGCATGGTACTGAACCAGATCTGGCATCGTACTGGCCCAGATCCGGAATGGTACTGGTCCAGATCTGGCATGGCACTGGCCCAGATCCGGAATGGTACTGGCCCAGATCCGGAATGGTACTGGCCCAGATCCGGAATGGTACTGGCCCAGATCCGGAATGGTACTGGCCCAGATCCGGAATGGTACTGGTCCAGATCTGGCATGGCACTGGCCCAGATCCGGAATGGTACTGGCCCAGATCCAGCATGGTACTGAACCAGATCTGACATGGTATTGGCCCAGATCCGGAATGGTACTGGCCCAGATCCGGCCTGGTACTGGACCAGATGCGGCCCACGTTTGGGCCAAATCACCATAAAGGACTCCACATCTGGCCCGGGGCTGGCCCAGTTCTGGTCCAGATGCGGAAAAACGGATCCGTGCCGGTATTGGCCCGTTGTGCCGTACAAAACCGGCCCGAGTCCATTGCGCGGATCTGGCCCAGAACTTGCGATAGGTCTGGGCCAGATCTGGGCCAGATGATTTTTGCTATCTGGGAATGCCTCTAACCACAGGTCACGTACGAAAAATAATGCCCCGTTTAAGCCATTCTGAAGGGGTGGAGCGGAAAATGAAAATAAATACGGCCTTTTAAAATTTAAATGCTCCAGCGATTTCATTCCGTCAACCCCTTAGAACCCACCAAGAGCTAAATTCAGGTGTTTGCGAGTAGTTTCATTTAAAACGGAGAGGGCTGCCTTCCGCCTGTGTTTTCTGTTGTACTGACATGAGAGTCAGGGCTCCGAGCTTTCGGTCTGCGAACTACATCACTGAGCCTCTTCTAAAAGCATTTAAATAAAAACACTCCAGCGACTGTACGCAATGTAAACATAATATCATTTTAAAGAGCTATATTAAGCGCATATGAGCTGCTTTTATATGGTTTACGGATGAGCTTCAGGGCTGGCGTTTCTTCGTCCGTGTTCACAAAACTACATATTTTAAAGGCATTTAAAAAATAAAAACACTCCAGCGATTGAACAGTAATAGTAGATTAGTGTATTGAAAACGTTAAAATGCTTGCTTATTTGTGCTGCATTTTTGTGGAAACGAATTAGCTAGTAAAGACTGTTTCATGAATATGGTCTCATCGTTTGAGCCACATAGTTCAACAAAGCACGGCCGTTTTTAATGACCAACTAATAACTTCTGCTATTTAACTGATAAGAGTTCTCAAAAAATGCAACTGTATTGAACATAGCACCCAATCACTCGTTTAATATTTTTTGTTCCCTGTCATTTCGCTGTATTTTATGTTTGATTTAGCACAGGTGCCCTCTTACGTCATACTCCGAAAGTCCCCTTAGGCATTTGTGCGCATGCGCGCTACTCATGAATGGTGCTTTATAGAGGACGCACAAAAATACAGATTAAAATCATTTATATTTAGGTTAAATGGAAGATATAGCTTGTGCTGCATGTTAGCTTGCAAATTATGCCCAAGAACATAATTTATTAAGCCATATGTCTTACTAACAAGAAACAATGCCTCTAACCACAGGTCACGTACGAAAAATAATGCCCCGTTTAAGCCATTCTGAAGGGGTGGAGCGGAAAATGAAAATAAATACGGCCTTTTAAAATTTAAATGCTCCAGCGATTTCATTCCGTCAACCCCTTAGAACCCACCAAGAGCTAAATTCAGGTGTTTGCGAGTAGTTTCATTTAAAACGGAGAGGGCTGCCTTCCGCCTGTGTTTTCTGTTGTACTGACATGAGAGTCAGGGCTCCGAGCTTTCGGTCTGCGAACTACATCACTGAGCCTCTTCTAAAAGCATTTAAATAAAAACACTCCAGCGACTGTACGCAATGTAAACATAATATCATTTTAAAGAGCTATATTAAGCGCATATGAGCTGCTTTTATATGGTTTACGGATGAGCTTCAGGGCTGGCGTTTCTTCGTCCGTGTTCACAAAACTACATATTTTAAAGGCATTTAAAAAATAAAAACACTCCAGCGATTGAACAGTAATAGTAGATTAGTGTATTGAAAACGTTAAAATGCTTGCTTATTTGTGCTGCATTTTTGTGGAAACGAATTAGCTAGTAAAGACTGTTTCATGAATATGGTCTCATCGTTTGAGCCACATAGTTCAACAAAGCACGGCCGTTTTTAATGACCAACTAATAACTTCTGCTATTTAACTGATAAGAGTTCTCAAAAAATGCAACTGTATTGAACATAGCACCCAATCACTCGTTTAATATTTTTTGTTCCCTGTCATTTCGCTGTATTTTATGTTTGATTTAGCACAGGTGCCCTCTTACGTCATACTCCGAAAGTCCCCTTAGGCATTTGTGCGCATGCGCGCTACTCATAAATGGTGCTTTATAGAGGACGCACAAAAATACAGATTAAAATCATTTATATTTAGGTTAAATGGAAGATATAGCTTGTGCTGCATGTTAGCTTGCAAATTATGCCCAAGAACATAATTTATTAAGCCATATGTCTTACTAACAAGAAACAATGCCTCTAACCACAGGTCACGTACGAAAAATAATGCCCCGTTTAAGCCATTCTGAAGGGGTGGAGCGGAAAATGAAAATAAATACGGCCTTTTAAAATTTAAATGCTCCAGCGATTTCATTCCGTCAACCCCTTAGAACCCACCAAGAGCTAAATTCAGGTGTTTGCGAGTAGTTTCATTTAAAACGGAGAGGGCTGCCTTCCGCCTGTGTTTTCTGTTGTACTGACATGAGAGTCAGGGCTCCGAGCTTTCGGTCTGCGAACTACATCACTGAGCCTCTTCTAAAAGCATTTAAATAAAAACACTCCAGCGACTGTACGCAATGTAAACATAATATCATTTTAAAGAGCTATATTAAGCGCATATGAGCTGCTTTTATATGGTTTACGGATGAGCTTCAGGGCTGGCGTTTCTTCGTCCGTGTTCACAAAACTACATATTTTAAAGGCATTTAAAAAATAAAAACACTCCAGCGATTGAACAGTAATAGTAGATTAGTGTATTGAAAACGTTAAAATGCTTGCTTATTTGTGCTGCATTTTTGTGGAAACGAATTAGCTAGTAAAGACTGTTTCATGAATATGGTCTCATCGTTTGAGCCACATAGTTCAACAAAGCACGGCCGTTTTTAATGACCAACTAATAACTTCTGCTATTTAACTGATAAGAGTTCTCAAAAAATGCAACTGTATTGAACATAGCACCCAATCACTCGTTTAATATTTTTTGTTCCCTGTCATTTCGCTGTATTTTATGTTTGATTTAGCACAGGTGCCCTCTTACGTCATACTCCGAAAGTCCCCTTAGGCATTTGTGCGCATGCGCGCTACTCATAAATGGTGCTTTATAGAGGACGCACAAAAATACAGATTAAAATCATTTATATTTAGGTTAAATGGAAGATATAGCTTGTGCTGCATGTTAGCTTGCAAATTATGCCCAAGAACATAATTTATTAAGCCATATGTCTTACTAACAAGAAACAATGCCTCTAACCACAGGTCACGTACGAAAAATAATGCCCCGTTTAAGCCATTCTGAAGGGGTGGAGCGGAAAATGAAAATAAATACGGCCTTTTAAAATTTAAATGCTCCAGCGATTTCATTCCGTCAACCCCTTAGAACCCACCAAGAGCTAAATTCAGGTGTTTGCGAGTAGTTTCATTTAAAACGGAGAGGGCTGCCTTCCGCCTGTGTTTTCTGTTGTACTGACATGAGAGTCAGGGCTCCGAGCTTTCGGTCTGCGAACTACATCACTGAGCCTCTTCTAAAAGCATTTAAATAAAAACACTCCAGCGACTGTACGCAATGTAAACATAATATCATTTTAAAGAGCTATATTAAGCGCATATGAGCTGCTTTTATATGGTTTACGGATGAGCTTCAGGGCTGGCGTTTCTTCGTCCGTGTTCACAAAACTACATATTTTAAAGGCATTTAAAAAATAAAAACACTCCAGCGATTGAACAGTAATAGTAGATTAGTGTATTGAAAACGTTAAAATGCTTGCTTATTTGTGCTGCATTTTTGTGGAAACGAATTAGCTAGTAAAGACTGTTTCATGAATATGGTCTCATCGTTTGAGCCACATAGTTCAACAAAGCACGGCCGTTTTTAATGACCAACTAATAACTTCTGCTATTTAACTGATAAGAGTTCTCAAAAAATGCAACTGTATTGAACATAGCACCCAATCACTCGTTTAATATTTTTTGTTCCCTGTCATTTCGCTGTATTTTATGTTTGATTTAGCACAGGTGCCCTCTTACGTCATACTCCGAAAGTCCCCTTAGGCATTTGTGCGCATGCGCGCTACTCATAAATGGTGCTTTATAGAGGACGCACAAAAATACAGATTAAAATCATTTATATTTAGGTTAAATGTAAGATATAGCTTGTGCTGCATGTTAGCTTGCAAATTATGCCCAAGAACATAATTTATTAAGCCATATGTCTTACTAACAAGAAACAATGCCTCTAACCACAGGTCACGTACGAAAAATAATGCCCCGTTTAAGCCATTCTGAAGGGGTGGAGCGGAAAATGAAAATAAATACGGCCTTTTAAAATTTAAATGCTCCAGCGATTTCATTCCGTCAACCCCTTAGAACCCACCAAGAGCTTAATTCAGGTGTTTGCGAGTAGTTTCATTTAAAACGGAGAGGGCTGCCTTCCGCCTGTGTTTTCTGTTGTACTGACATGAGAGTCAGGGCTCCGAGCTTTCGGTCTGCGAACTACATCACTGAGCCTCTTCTAAAAGCATTTAAATAAAAACACTCCAGCGACTGTACGCAATGTAAACATAATATCATTTTAAAGAGCTATATTAAGCGCATATGAGCTGCTTTTATATGGTTTACGGATGAGCTTCAGGGCTGGCGTTTCTTCATCCGTGTTCACAAAACTACATATTTTAAAGGCATTTAAAAAATAAAAACACTCCAGCGATTGAACAGTAATAGTAGATTAGTGTATTGAAAACGTTAAAATGCTTGCTTATTTGTGCTGCATTTTTGTGGAAACGAATTAGCTAGTAAAGACTGTTTCATGAATATGGTCTCATCGTTTGAGCCACATAGTTCAACAAAGCACGGCCGTTTTTAATGACCAACTAATAACTTCTGCTATTTAACTGATAAGAGTTCTCAAAAAATGCAACTGTATTGAACATAGCACCCAATCACTCGTTTAATATTTTTTGTTCCCTGTCATTTCGCTGTATTTTATGTTTGATTTAGCACAGGTGCCCTCTTACGTCATACTCCGAAAGTCCCCTTAGGCATTTGTGCGCATGCGCGCTACTCATGAATGGTGCTTTATAGAGGACGCACAAAAATACAGATTAAAATCATTTATATTTAGGTTAAATGGAAGATATAGCTTGTGCTGCATGTTAGCTTGCAAATTATGCCCAAGAACATAATTTATTAAGCCATATGTCTTACTAACAAGAAACAACCCAGACAGCAGCTGACTCCGTTCCGGATCCGTTTTCAAACCGGCAAATCCGCATAACAGTCGCATCTGTTTCAGTGCTGTAACACGGATTCGGCCCGAGCCCGGGTTTCAGTCGGCAGGAACAACAGTCGCAGAGCGGACCCGGGCCGCCTCCGTGGAAACGAGCCCAGACAGCAGCTGACTCCGTGCCGGATCCGTTTTCAAACCGGCAATTCCACATCCGTTTCAGTGCTGTAACACGGATTCAGCCCGGGTTTCAGTGGGCGGGAACAACAGTCACAAAGCGGATCAGGGCCGCGTCCGTGGAAACGAGCACGCTGTTTTTTTGAGTTCAGAAGACGATCGAGACAGATACAGACATAACGTTATGCTCCTACCTCAAAACTCCTACCATTAACTTCACCAAGGTAAGTCACACGGTGTGATCAAACTGTTCTGTTAATAAATGTATTTCTTATTATGTTGTGTACGTTACTCCTTAACTTAAAGATTTGGTGTTTTTATTGCTCCTTAGATCGGTGTTGGATTGTAGCTAACTAATTATGTTATCAGAGGGATTGCTAACATGAAGAAGACGGCAGGCCCACAGGTATGTAATTATATGTTATTAACGAATTTTAAATGCTTATATTTGTTTTTAATGTTTAAGATTGCTGGGTGGTTAGTGGTGATGGGCTAACAACTATGGTAACGGCTGAGTACTAGCTAAAACATATCGCACACCCTTTAGGCTGAATTTATTTGATCAAAAATAAAGTAATTGTAAGTAAAAGTAATTGTTTTGTGTGCTGGTGGGCTATGGAGTACACAAAGCAAGAAAATTTTAAAAACAGCCTTTTAATCCACAAAACGAATACAAGGAATCAAGGAGAGGTAGCACATCTAATAGAAACAGAAACAGGTGTGTGGAGTTAATTGCTAATTGACTAAAGAGAACAAGAACAGAACCAATTATGGGCAAACACTAACTAAACCAAAACAGATCAAACATGTGACAGTAATATTGTTACAAATTATTACACTGTGAAATAACTATATCCTATTTTAATATATTTTAAAATGCAATTTATTACTGTGATTTTTTTAGCATCATTACTCCAGTCTTCAATGTCACATGAATGATCGTTCAGAAATTATTCCAATCATAAATATGTATAGCATATATCTATTATAATATCCTGATTTGCTGCTGGATTCTTATTGGTACTTAGTTATCAAATTTTATTTTTTATGATTCACAAGAACATGATTTATTTAAAATAGGACCTGAAAAAGAACAGCGGGCAGTTTAACTGTTCAGAACAAACAAGGGACTCATGAATAACTATCAATAAACAAACAAACAAAAAACAGCTGTGAATCATTTATGCAACAACACAGTATTAAGAATTAAACGTATGTAAACTTTTGAAAATGGTATTTTTTATAAATTCAACTATTTTTGCTTGTGGACTGTATGTAAACATTTTATGTGAAATGTCTGATTCAGGTCAGTAATAAAAATGACAAGCATTTTGTATAATCTATCTTATTTTGTTAAATAATTAACATTTTGCATATTCTGCAAGGTGTTAGTACACTTAGATCAAAAAAGTTCATCAAAATTTTCCATTCCTTTTGGTTTTAGGAAAATTTTGATGGAAGGTTTTGAAAGGTTTCACTTCAAATGTTGACTCCTGTATATATATATATATATATATATATAGAGAGAGAGAGAGAGAGAGAGAGAGATGGAGAGATGGTAATAACATTTTTTTTCCCAATTTTAATCTTATTTTTAGAGACAACGAAAAGGAAAGAAATGTCTGGAGTCAGAAAGAGGGCTTGCATTTACCTTAAAAACGACATTGAAGAAGACTATTTCAACTAGAACCAACTCAAGCACACAATGGTGACAACACATTTGTAGTATAAGAACTTTCCCTGTGGTAATTATTCAGTTTCTTTTCATTCCCATTGTGTAGGCTTGTGACTTGTTTTAATCTTTGCAAATATTTTGTACAGTAAGTAAGCACTAGAATTAGAGACATGTACTACTTGGAATAGTGTTTTAAATAAATGTTAATTTTTCCTTTTGTGCAAAAAAGATCAAAATGAAAGAAAAAATGCAAAGTGGACCATCTTTTGCTCTTGTTTTGTGTAGTAATTCAGTTGTTTTATTATGAATATGCTGCTGTGTTTTGTCTTGTTTTCTAGTATAAATATCTAAATATTTTGAAATTAAGATGCCTATACCTGACAAGTAAAATCACTTAAGATATTAAGTCTTGTTTTCTAACAAAAAATATTCAGTAAAATGTTCAGTAAAATTATTGTCTATACATCTAAATCAGTACTTTTAAAGTTTTTGTTGATTTAGAGCTTCATTTTACAACTCAACAAAAAGGTGGTATAAGACAGTAAGATAATTATGCATTATATAAGATGCTTGTAGTCACTATAAAGTCATAAATTTACTTGTATGATTTGTCTTATCAAGTAACAACAAAACATGCTTTTTCTGTAAAGCTGCATTGATATATGTATTGTGAAAAGCGCTATACAAATAAACAAACTGTATTTAAATTCTAGTTGTGTATACAATTTGTGTTTGTGTGTGTAGGTCTATTTATATATAAAAAAATGAGCTGGCCCAGATCCGGCATGGTACTGGCCCAGATCCGGCATGGTACTGAACCAGATCTGGCATCGTACTGGCCCAGATCCGGAATGGTACTGGTCCAGATCTGGCATGGCACTGGCCCAGATCCGGAATGGTACTGGCCCAGATCCGGAATGGTACTGGCCCAGATCCGGAATGGTACTGGCCCAGATCCGGAATGGTACTGGCCCAGATCCGGAATGGTACTGGTCCAGATCTGGCATGGCACTGGCCCAGATCCGGAATGGTACTGGCCCAGATCCAGCATGGTACTGAACCAGATCTGACATGGTATTGGCCCAGATCCGGAATGGTACTGGCCCAGATCCGGCCTGGTACTGGACCAGATGCGGCCCACGTTTGGGCCAAATCACCATAAAGGACTCCACATCTGGCCCGGGGCTGGCCCAGTTCTGGTCCAGATGCGGAAAAACGGATCCGTGCCGGTATTGGCCCGTTGTGCCGTACAAAACCGGCCCGAGTCCATTGCGCGGATCTGGCCCAGAACTTGCGATAGGTCTGGGCCAGATCTGGGCCAGATGATTTTTGCTATCTGGGAATGCCTCTAACCACAGGTCACGTACGAAAAATAATGCCCCGTTTAAGCCATTCTGAAGGGGTGGAGCGGAAAATGAAAATAAATACGGCCTTTTAAAATTTAAATGCTCCAGCGATTTCATTCCGTCAACCCCTTAGAACCCACCAAGAGCTAAATTCAGGTGTTTGCGAGTAGTTTCATTTAAAACGGAGAGGGCTGCCTTCCGCCTGTGTTTTCTGTTGTACTGACATGAGAGTCAGGGCTCCGAGCTTTCGGTCTGCGAACTACATCACTGAGCCTCTTCTAAAAGCATTTAAATAAAAACACTCCAGCGACTGTACGCAATGTAAACATAATATCATTTTAAAGAGCTATATTAAGCGCATATGAGCTGCTTTTATATGGTTTACGGATGAGCTTCAGGGCTGGCGTTTCTTCGTCCGTGTTCACAAAACTACATATTTTAAAGGCATTTAAAAAATAAAAACACTCCAGCGATTGAACAGTAATAGTAGATTAGTGTATTGAAAACGTTAAAATGCTTGCTTATTTGTGCTGCATTTTTGTGGAAACGAATTAGCTAGTAAAGACTGTTTCATGAATATGGTCTCATCGTTTGAGCCACATAGTTCAACAAAGCACGGCCGTTTTTAATGACCAACTAATAACTTCTGCTATTTAACTGATAAGAGTTCTCAAAAAATGCAACTGTATTGAACATAGCACCCAATCACTCGTTTAATATTTTTTGTTCCCTGTCATTTCGCTGTATTTTATGTTTGATTTAGCACAGGTGCCCTCTTACGTCATACTCCGAAAGTCCCCTTAGGCATTTGTGCGCATGCGCGCTACTCATAAATGGTGCTTTATAGAGGACGCACAAAAATACAGATTAAAATCATTTATATTTAGGTTAAATGGAAGATATAGCTTGTGCTGCATGTTAGCTTGCAAATTATGCCCAAGAACATAATTTATTAAGCCATATGTCTTACTAACAAGAAACAATGCCTCTAACCACAGGTCACGTACGAAAAATAATGCCCCGTTTAAGCCATTCTGAAGGGGTGGAGCGGAAAATGAAAATAAATACGGCCTTTTAAAATTTAAATGCTCCAGCGATTTCATTCCGTCAACCCCTTAGAACCCACCAAGAGCTAAATTCAGGTGTTTGCGAGTAGTTTCATTTAAAACGGAGAGGGCTGCCTTCCGCCTGTGTTTTCTGTTGTACTGACATGAGAGTCAGGGCTCCGAGCTTTCGGTCTGCGAACTACATCACTGAGCCTCTTCTAAAAGCATTTAAATAAAAACACTCCAGCGACTGTACGCAATGTAAACATAATATCATTTTAAAGAGCTATATTAAGCGCATATGAGCTGCTTTTATATGGTTTACGGATGAGCTTCAGGGCTGGCGTTTCTTCGTCCGTGTTCACAAAACTACATATTTTAAAGGCATTTAAAAAATAAAAACACTCCAGCGATTGAACAGTAATAGTAGATTAGTGTATTGAAAACGTTAAAATGCTTGCTTATTTGTGCTGCATTTTTGTGGAAACGAATTAGCTAGTAAAGACTGTTTCATGAATATGGTCTCATCGTTTGAGCCACATAGTTCAACAAAGCACGGCCGTTTTTAATGACCAACTAATAACTTCTGCTATTTAACTGATAAGAGTTCTCAAAAAATGCAACTGTATTGAACATAGCACCCAATCACTCGTTTAATATTTTTTGTTCCCTGTCATTTCGCTGTATTTTATGTTTGATTTAGCACAGGTGCCCTCTTACGTCATACTCCGAAAGTCCCCTTAGGCATTTGTGCGCATGCGCGCTACTCATAAATGGTGCTTTATAGAGGACGCACAAAAATACAGATTAAAATCATTTATATTTAGGTTAAATGGAAGATATAGCTTGTGCTGCATGTTAGCTTGCAAATTATGCCCAAGAACATAATTTATTTAAACCATATGTCTTACTAACAAGAAACAATGCCTCTAACCACAGGTCACGTACGAAAAATAATGCCCCGTTTAAGCCATTCTGAAGGGGTGGAGCGGAAAATGAAAATAAATACGGCCTTTTAAAATTTAAATGCTCCAGCGATTTCATTCCGTCAACCCCTTAGAACCCACCAAGAGCTAAATTCAGGTGTTTGCGAGTAGTTTCATTTAAAACGGAGAGGGCTGCCTTCCGCCTGTGTTTTCTGTTGTACTGACATGAGAGTCAGGGCTCCGAGCTTTCGGTCTGCGAACTACATCACTGAGCCTCTTCTAAAAGCATTTAAATAAAAACACTCCAGCGACTGTACGCAATGTAAACATAATATCATTTTAAAGAGCTATATTAAGCGCATATGAGCTGCTTTTATATGGTTTACGGATGAGCTTCAGGGCTGGCGTTTCTTCGTCCGTGTTCACAAAACTACATATTTTAAAGGCATTTAAAAAATAAAAACACTCCAGCGATTGAACAGTAATAGTAGATTAGTGTATTGAAAACGTTAAAATGCTTGCTTATTTGTGCTGCATTTTTGTGGAAACGAATTAGCTAGTAAAGACTGTTTCATGAATATGGTCTCATCGTTTGAGCCACATAGTTCAACAAAGCACGGCCGTTTTTAATGACCAACTAATAACTTCTGCTATTTAACTGATAAGAGTTCTCAAAAAATGCAACTGTATTGAACATAGCACCCAATCACTCGTTTAATATTTTTTGTTCCCTGTCATTTCGCTGTATTTTATGTTTGATTTAGCACAGGTGCCCTCTTACGTCATACTCCGAAAGTCCCCTTAGGCATTTGTGCGCATGCGCGCTACTCATAAATGGTGCTTTATAGAGGACGCACAAAAATACAGATTAAAATCATTTATATTTAGGTTAAATGGAAGATATAGCTTGTGCTGCATGTTAGCTTGCAAATTATGCCCAAGAACATAATTTATTAAGCCATATGTCTTACTAACAAGAAACAATGCCTCTAACCACAGGTCACGTACGAAAAATAATGCCCCGTTTAAGCCATTCTGAAGGGGTGGAGCGGAAAATGAAAATAAATACGGCCTTTTAAAATTTAAATGCTCCAGCGATTTCATTCCGTCAACCCCTTAGAACCCACCAAGAGCTAAATTCAGGTGTTTGCGAGTAGTTTCATTTAAAACGGAGAGGGCTGCCTTCCGCCTGTGTTTTCTGTTGTACTGACATGAGAGTCAGGGCTCCGAGCTTTCGGTCTGCGAACTACATCACTGAGCCTCTTCTAAAAGCATTTAAATAAAAACACTCCAGCGACTGTACGCAATGTAAACATAATATCATTTTAAAGAGCTATATTAAGCGCATATGAGCTGCTTTTATATGGTTTACGGATGAGCTTCAGGGCTGGCGTTTCTTCGTCCGTGTTCACAAAACTACATATTTTAAAGGCATTTAAAAAATAAAAACACTCCAGCGATTGAACAGTAATAGTAGATTAGTGTATTGAAAACGTTAAAATGCTTGCTTATTTGTGCTGCATTTTTGTGGAAACGAATTAGCTAGTAAAGACTGTTTCATGAATATGGTCTCATCGTTTGAGCCACATAGTTCAACAAAGCACGGCCGTTTTTAATGACCAACTAATAACTTCTGCTATTTAACTGATAAGAGTTCTCAAAAAATGCAACTGTATTGAACATAGCACCCAATCACTCGTTTAATATTTTTTGTTCCCTGTCATTTCGCTGTATTTTATGTTTGATTTAGCACAGGTGCCCTCTTACGTCATACTCCGAAAGTCCCCTTAGGCATTTGTGCGCATGCGCGCTACTCATAAATGGTGCTTTATAGAGGACGCACAAAAATACAGATTAAAATCATTTATATTTAGGTTAAATGGAAGATATAGCTTGTGCTGCATGTTAGCTTGCAAATTATGCCCAAGAACATAATTTATTAAGCCATATGTCTTACTAACAAGAAACAATGCCTCTAACCACAGGTCACGTACGAAAAATAATGCCCCGTTTAAGCCATTCTGAAGGGGTGGAGCGGAAAATGAAAATAAATACGGCCTTTTAAAATTTAAATGCTCCAGCGATTTCATTCCGTCAACCCCTTAGAACCCACCAAGAGCTTAATTCAGGTGTTTGCGAGTAGTTTCATTTAAAACGGAGAGGGCTGCCTTCCGCCTGTGTTTTCTGTTGTACTGACATGAGAGTCAGGGCTCCGAGCTTTCGGTCTGCGAACTACATCACTGAGCCTCTTCTAAAAGCATTTAAATAAAAACACTCCAGCGACTGTACGCAATGTAAACATAATATCATTTTAAAGAGCTATATTAAGCGCATATGAGCTGCTTTTATATGGTTTACGGATGAGCTTCAGGGCTGGCGTTTCTTCATCCGTGTTCACAAAACTACATATTTTAAAGGCATTTAAAAAATAAAAACACTCCAGCGATTGAACAGTAATAGTAGATTAGTGTATTGAAAACGTTAAAATGCTTGCTTATTTGTGCTGCATTTTTGTGGAAACGAATTAGCTAGTAAAGACTGTTTCATGAATATGGTCTCATCGTTTGAGCCACATAGTTCAACAAAGCACGGCCGTTTTTAATGACCAACTAATAACTTCTGCTATTTAACTGATAAGAGTTCTCAAAAAATGCAACTGTATTGAACATAGCACCCAATCACTCGTTTAATATTTTTTGTTCCCTGTCATTTCGCTGTATTTTATGTTTGATTTAGCACAGGTGCCCTCTTACGTCATACTCCGAAAGTCCCCTTAGGCATTTGTGCGCATGCGCGCTACTCATGAATGGTGCTTTATAGAGGACGCACAAAAATACAGATTAAAATCATTTATATTTAGGTTAAATGGAAGATATAGCTTGTGCTGCATGTTAGCTTGCAAATTATGCCCAAGAACATAATTTATTAAGCCATATGTCTTACTAACAAGAAACAACCCAGACAGCAGCTGACTCCGTTCCGGATCCGTTTTCAAACCGGCAAATCCGCATAACAGTCGCATCTGTTTCAGTGCTGTAACACGGATTCGGCCCGAGCCCGGGTTTCAGTCGGCAGGAACAACAGTCGCAGAGCGGACCCGGGCCGCCTCCGTGGAAACGAGCCCAGACAGCAGCTGACTCCGTGCCGGATCCGTTTTCAAACCGGCAATTCCACATCCGTTTCAGTGCTGTAACACGGATTCAGCCCGGGTTTCAGTGGGCGGGAACAACAGTCACAAAGCGGATCAGGGCCGCGTCCGTGGAAACGAGCACGCTGTTTTTTTGAGTTCAGAAGACGATCGAGACAGATACAGACATAACGTTATGCTCCTACCTCAAAACTCCTACCATTAACTTCACCAAGGTAAGTCACACGGTGTGATCAAACTGTTCTGTTAATAAATGTATTTCTTATTATGTTGTGTACGTTACTCCTTAACTTAAAGATTTGGTGTTTTTATTGCTCCTTAGATCGGTGTTGGATTGTAGCTAACTAATTATGTTATCAGAGGGATTGCTAACATGAAGAAGACGGCAGGCCCACAGGTATGTAATTATATGTTATTAACGAATTTTAAATGCTTATATTTGTTTTTAATGTTTAAGATTGCTGGGTGGTTAGTGGTGATGGGCTAACAACTATGGTAACGGCTGAGTACTAGCTAAAACATATCGCACACCCTTTAGGCTGAATTTATTTGATCAAAAATAAAGTAATTGTAAGTAAAAGTAATTGTTTTGTGTGCTGGTGGGCTATGGAGTACACAAAGCAAGAAAATTTTAAAAACAGCCTTTTAATCCACAAAACGAATACAAGGAATCAAGGAGAGGTAGCACATCTAATAGAAACAGAAACAGGTGTGTGGAGTTAATTGCTAATTGACTAAAGAGAACAAGAACAGAACCAATTATGGGCAAACACTAACTAAACCAAAACAGATCAAACATGTGACAGTAATATTGTTACAAATTATTACACTGTGAAATAACTATATCCTATTTTAATATATTTTAAAATGCAATTTATTACTGTGATTTTTTTAGCATCATTACTCCAGTCTTCAATGTCACATGAATGATCGTTCAGAAATTATTCCAATCATAAATATGTATAGCATATATCTATTATAATATCCTGATTTGCTGCTGGATTCTTATTGGTACTTAGTTATCAAATTTTATTTTTTATGATTCACAAGAACATGATTTATTTAAAATAGGACCTGAAAAAGAACAGCGGGCAGTTTAACTGTTCAGAACAAACAAGGGACTCATGAATAACTATCAATAAACAAACAAACAAAAAACAGCTGTGAATCATTTATGCAACAACACAGTATTAAGAATTAAACGTATGTAAACTTTTGAAAATGGTATTTTTTATAAATTCAACTATTTTTGCTTGTGGACTGTATGTAAACATTTTATGTGAAATGTCTGATTCAGGTCAGTAATAAAAATGACAAGCATTTTGTATAATCTATCTTATTTTGTTAAATAATTAACATTTTGCATATTCTGCAAGGTGTTAGTACACTTAGATCAAAAAAGTTCATCAAAATTTTCCATTCCTTTTGGTTTTAGGAAAATTTTGATGGAAGGTTTTGAAAGGTTTCACTTCAAATGTTGACTCCTGTATATATATATATATATATATATATAGAGAGAGAGAGAGAGAGAGAGAGAGATGGAGAGATGGTAATAACATTTTTTTTCCCAATTTTAATCTTATTTTTAGAGACAACGAAAAGGAAAGAAATGTCTGGAGTCAGAAAGAGGGCTTGCATTTACCTTAAAAACGACATTGAAGAAGACTATTTCAACTAGAACCAACTCAAGCACACAATGGTGACAACACATTTGTAGTATAAGAACTTTCCCTGTGGTAATTATTCAGTTTCTTTTCATTCCCATTGTGTAGGCTTGTGACTTGTTTTAATCTTTGCAAATATTTTGTACAGTAAGTAAGCACTAGAATTAGAGACATGTACTACTTGGAATAGTGTTTTAAATAAATGTTAATTTTTCCTTTTGTGCAAAAAAGATCAAAATGAAAGAAAAAATGCAAAGTGGACCATCTTTTGCTCTTGTTTTGTGTAGTAATTCAGTTGTTTTATTATGAATATGCTGCTGTGTTTTGTCTTGTTTTCTAGTATAAATATCTAAATATTTTGAAATTAAGATGCCTATACCTGACAAGTAAAATCACTTAAGATATTAAGTCTTGTTTTCTAACAAAAAATATTCAGTAAAATGTTCAGTAAAATTATTGTCTATACATCTAAATCAGTACTTTTAAAGTTTTTGTTGATTTAGAGCTTCATTTTACAACTCAACAAAAAGGTGGTATAAGACAGTAAGATAATTATGCATTATATAAGATGCTTGTAGTCACTATAAAGTCATAAATTTACTTGTATGATTTGTCTTATCAAGTAACAACAAAACATGCTTTTTCTGTAAAGCTGCATTGATATATGTATTGTGAAAAGCGCTATACAAATAAACAAACTGTATTTAAATTCTAGTTGTGTATACAATTTGTGTTTGTGTGTGTAGGTCTATTTATATATAAAAAAATGAGCTGGCCCAGATCCGGCATGGTACTGGCCCAGATCCGGCATGGTACTGAACCAGATCTGGCATCGTACTGGCCCAGATCCGGAATGGTACTGGTCCAGATCTGGCATGGCACTGGCCCAGATCCGGAATGGTACTGGCCCAGATCCGGAATGGTACTGGCCCAGATCCGGAATGGTACTGGCCCAGATCCGGAATGGTACTGGCCCAGATCCGGAATGGTACTGGTCCAGATCTGGCATGGCACTGGCCCAGATCCGGAATGGTACTGGCCCAGATCCAGCATGGTACTGAACCAGATCTGACATGGTATTGGCCCAGATCCGGAATGGTACTGGCCCAGATCCGGCCTGGTACTGGACCAGATGCGGCCCACGTTTGGGCCAAATCACCATAAAGGACTCCACATCTGGCCCGGGGCTGGCCCAGTTCTGGTCCAGATGCGGAAAAACGGATCCGTGCCGGTATTGGCCCGTTGTGCCGTACAAAACCGGCCCGAGTCCATTGCGCGGATCTGGCCCAGAACTTGCGATAGGTCTGGGCCAGATCTGGGCCAGATGATTTTTGCTATCTGGGAATGCCTCTAACCACAGGTCACGTACGAAAAATAATGCCCCGTTTAAGCCATTCTGAAGGGGTGGAGCGGAAAATGAAAATAAATACGGCCTTTTAAAATTTAAATGCTCCAGCGATTTCATTCCGTCAACCCCTTAGAACCCACCAAGAGCTAAATTCAGGTGTTTGCGAGTAGTTTCATTTAAAACGGAGAGGGCTGCCTTCCGCCTGTGTTTTCTGTTGTACTGACATGAGAGTCAGGGCTCCGAGCTTTCGGTCTGCGAACTACATCACTGAGCCTCTTCTAAAAGCATTTAAATAAAAACACTCCAGCGACTGTACGCAATGTAAACATAATATCATTTTAAAGAGCTATATTAAGCGCATATGAGCTGCTTTTATATGGTTTACGGATGAGCTTCAGGGCTGGCGTTTCTTCGTCCGTGTTCACAAAACTACATATTTTAAAGGCATTTAAAAAATAAAAACACTCCAGCGATTGAACAGTAATAGTAGATTAGTGTATTGAAAACGTTAAAATGCTTGCTTATTTGTGCTGCATTTTTGTGGAAACGAATTAGCTAGTAAAGACTGTTTCATGAATATGGTCTCATCGTTTGAGCCACATAGTTCAACAAAGCACGGCCGTTTTTAATGACCAACTAATAACTTCTGCTATTTAACTGATAAGAGTTCTCAAAAAATGCAACTGTATTGAACATAGCACCCAATCACTCGTTTAATATTTTTTGTTCCCTGTCATTTCGCTGTATTTTATGTTTGATTTAGCACAGGTGCCCTCTTACGTCATACTCCGAAAGTCCCCTTAGGCATTTGTGCGCATGCGCGCTACTCATAAATGGTGCTTTATAGAGGACGCACAAAAATACAGATTAAAATCATTTATATTTAGGTTAAATGGAAGATATAGCTTGTGCTGCATGTTAGCTTGCAAATTATGCCCAAGAACATAATTTATTAAGCCATATGTCTTACTAACAAGAAACAATGCCTCTAACCACAGGTCACGTACGAAAAATAATGCCCCGTTTAAGCCATTCTGAAGGGGTGGAGCGGAAAATGAAAATAAATACGGCCTTTTAAAATTTAAATGCTCCAGCGATTTCATTCCGTCAACCCCTTAGAACCCACCAAGAGCTAAATTCAGGTGTTTGCGAGTAGTTTCATTTAAAACGGAGAGGGCTGCCTTCCGCCTGTGTTTTCTGTTGTACTGACATGAGAGTCAGGGCTCCGAGCTTTCGGTCTGCGAACTACATCACTGAGCCTCTTCTAAAAGCATTTAAATAAAAACACTCCAGCGACTGTACGCAATGTAAACATAATATCATTTTAAAGAGCTATATTAAGCGCATATGAGCTGCTTTTATATGGTTTACGGATGAGCTTCAGGGCTGGCGTTTCTTCGTCCGTGTTCACAAAACTACATATTTTAAAGGCATTTAAAAAATAAAAACACTCCAGCGATTGAACAGTAATAGTAGATTAGTGTATTGAAAACGTTAAAATGCTTGCTTATTTGTGCTGCATTTTTGTGGAAACGAATTAGCTAGTAAAGACTGTTTCATGAATATGGTCTCATCGTTTGAGCCACATAGTTCAACAAAGCACGGCCGTTTTTAATGACCAACTAATAACTTCTGCTATTTAACTGATAAGAGTTCTCAAAAAATGCAACTGTATTGAACATAGCACCCAATCACTCGTTTAATATTTTTTGTTCCCTGTCATTTCGCTGTATTTTATGTTTGATTTAGCACAGGTGCCCTCTTACGTCATACTCCGAAAGTCCCCTTAGGCATTTGTGCGCATGCGCGCTACTCATAAATGGTGCTTTATAGAGGACGCACAAAAATACAGATTAAAATCATTTATATTTAGGTTAAATGGAAGATATAGCTTGTGCTGCATGTTAGCTTGCAAATTATGCCCAAGAACATAATTTATTTAAACCATATGTCTTACTAACAAGAAACAATGCCTCTAACCACAGGTCACGTACGAAAAATAATGCCCCGTTTAAGCCATTCTGAAGGGGTGGAGCGGAAAATGAAAATAAATACGGCCTTTTAAAATTTAAATGCTCCAGCGATTTCATTCCGTCAACCCCTTAGAACCCACCAAGAGCTAAATTCAGGTGTTTGCGAGTAGTTTCATTTAAAACGGAGAGGGCTGCCTTCCGCCTGTGTTTTCTGTTGTACTGACATGAGAGTCAGGGCTCCGAGCTTTCGGTCTGCGAACTACATCACTGAGCCTCTTCTAAAAGCATTTAAATAAAAACACTCCAGCGACTGTACGCAATGTAAACATAATATCATTTTAAAGAGCTATATTAAGCGCATATGAGCTGCTTTTATATGGTTTACGGATGAGCTTCAGGGCTGGCGTTTCTTCGTCCGTGTTCACAAAACTACATATTTTAAAGGCATTTAAAAAATAAAAACACTCCAGCGATTGAACAGTAATAGTAGATTAGTGTATTGAAAACGTTAAAATGCTTGCTTATTTGTGCTGCATTTTTGTGGAAACGAATTAGCTAGTAAAGACTGTTTCATGAATATGGTCTCATCGTTTGAGCCACATAGTTCAACAAAGCACGGCCGTTTTTAATGACCAACTAATAACTTCTGCTATTTAACTGATAAGAGTTCTCAAAAAATGCAACTGTATTGAACATAGCACCCAATCACTCGTTTAATATTTTTTGTTCCCTGTCATTTCGCTGTATTTTATGTTTGATTTAGCACAGGTGCCCTCTTACGTCATACTCCGAAAGTCCCCTTAGGCATTTGTGCGCATGCGCGCTACTCATAAATGGTGCTTTATAGAGGACGCACAAAAATACAGATTAAAATCATTTATATTTAGGTTAAATGGAAGATATAGCTTGTGCTGCATGTTAGCTTGCAAATTATGCCCAAGAACATAATTTATTAAGCCATATGTCTTACTAACAAGAAACAATGCCTCTAACCACAGGTCACGTACGAAAAATAATGCCCCGTTTAAGCCATTCTGAAGGGGTGGAGCGGAAAATGAAAATAAATACGGCCTTTTAAAATTTAAATGCTCCAGCGATTTCATTCCGTCAACCCCTTAGAACCCACCAAGAGCTAAATTCAGGTGTTTGCGAGTAGTTTCATTTAAAACGGAGAGGGCTGCCTTCCGCCTGTGTTTTCTGTTGTACTGACATGAGAGTCAGGGCTCCGAGCTTTCGGTCTGCGAACTACATCACTGAGCCTCTTCTAAAAGCATTTAAATAAAAACACTCCAGCGACTGTACGCAATGTAAACATAATATCATTTTAAAGAGCTATATTAAGCGCATATGAGCTGCTTTTATATGGTTTACGGATGAGCTTCAGGGCTGGCGTTTCTTCGTCCGTGTTCACAAAACTACATATTTTAAAGGCATTTAAAAAATAAAAACACTCCAGCGATTGAACAGTAATAGTAGATTAGTGTATTGAAAACGTTAAAATGCTTGCTTATTTGTGCTGCATTTTTGTGGAAACGAATTAGCTAGTAAAGACTGTTTCATGAATATGGTCTCATCGTTTGAGCCACATAGTTCAACAAAGCACGGCCGTTTTTAATGACCAACTAATAACTTCTGCTATTTAACTGATAAGAGTTCTCAAAAAATGCAACTGTATTGAACATAGCACCCAATCACTCGTTTAATATTTTTTGTTCCCTGTCATTTCGCTGTATTTTATGTTTGATTTAGCACAGGTGCCCTCTTACGTCATACTCCGAAAGTCCCCTTAGGCATTTGTGCGCATGCGCGCTACTCATAAATGGTGCTTTATAGAGGACGCACAAAAATACAGATTAAAATCATTTATATTTAGGTTAAATGGAAGATATAGCTTGTGCTGCATGTTAGCTTGCAAATTATGCCCAAGAACATAATTTATTTAAACCATATGTCTTACTAACAAGAAACAATGCCTCTAACCACAGGTCACGTACGAAAAATAATGCCCCGTTTAAGCCATTCTGAAGGGGTGGAGCGGAAAATGAAAATAAATACGGCCTTTTAAAATTTAAATGCTCCAGCGATTTCATTCCGTCAACCCCTTAGAACCCACCAAGAGCTAAATTCAGGTGTTTGCGAGTAGTTTCATTTAAAACGGAGAGGGCTGCCTTCCGCCTGTGTTTTCTGTTGTACTGACATGAGAGTCAGGGCTCCGAGCTTTCGGTCTGCGAACTACATCACTGAGCCTCTTCTAAAAGCATTTAAATAAAAACACTCCAGCGACTGTACGCAATGTAAACATAATATCATTTTAAAGAGCTATATTAAGCGCATATGAGCTGCTTTTATATGGTTTACGGATGAGCTTCAGGGCTGGCGTTTCTTCGTCCGTGTTCACAAAACTACATATTTTAAAGGCATTTAAAAAATAAAAACACTCCAGCGATTGAACAGTAATAGTAGATTAGTGTATTGAAAACGTTAAAATGCTTGCTTATTTGTGCTGCATTTTTGTGGAAACGAATTAGCTAGTAAAGACTGTTTCATGAATATGGTCTCATCGTTTGAGCCACATAGTTCAACAAAGCACGGCCGTTTTTAATGACCAACTAATAACTTCTGCTATTTAACTGATAAGAGTTCTCAAAAAATGCAACTGTATTGAACATAGCACCCAATCACTCGTTTAATATTTTTTGTTCCCTGTCATTTCGCTGTATTTTATGTTTGATTTAGCACAGGTGCCCTCTTACGTCATACTCCGAAAGTCCCCTTAGGCATTTGTGCGCATGCGCGCTACTCATAAATGGTGCTTTATAGAGGACGCACAAAAATACAGATTAAAATCATTTATATTTAGGTTAAATGGAAGATATAGCTTGTGCTGCATGTTAGCTTGCAAATTATGCCCAAGAACATAATTTATTAAGCCATATGTCTTACTAACAAGAAACAATGCCTCTAACCACAGGTCACGTACGAAAAATAATGCCCCGTTTAAGCCATTCTGAAGGGGTGGAGCGGAAAATGAAAATAAATACGGCCTTTTAAAATTTAAATGCTCCAGCGATTTCATTCCGTCAACCCCTTAGAACCCACCAAGAGCTAAATTCAGGTGTTTGCGAGTAGTTTCATTTAAAACGGAGAGGGCTGCCTTCCGCCTGTGTTTTCTGTTGTACTGACATGAGAGTCAGGGCTCCGAGCTTTCGGTCTGCGAACTACATCACTGAGCCTCTTCTAAAAGCATTTAAATAAAAACACTCCAGCGACTGTACGCAATGTAAACATAATATCATTTTAAAGAGCTATATTAAGCGCATATGAGCTGCTTTTATATGGTTTACGGATGAGCTTCAGGGCTGGCGTTTCTTCGTCCGTGTTCACAAAACTACATATTTTAAAGGCATTTAAAAAATAAAAACACTCCAGCGATTGAACAGTAATAGTAGATTAGTGTATTGAAAACGTTAAAATGCTTGCTTATTTGTGCTGCATTTTTGTGGAAACGAATTAGCTAGTAAAGACTGTTTCATGAATATGGTCTCATCGTTTGAGCCACATAGTTCAACAAAGCACGGCCGTTTTTAATGACCAACTAATAACTTCTGCTATTTAACTGATAAGAGTTCTCAAAAAATGCAACTGTATTGAACATAGCACCCAATCACTCGTTTAATATTTTTTGTTCCCTGTCATTTCGCTGTATTTTATGTTTGATTTAGCACAGGTGCCCTCTTACGTCATACTCCGAAAGTCCCCTTAGGCATTTGTGCGCATGCGCGCTACTCATGAATGGTGCTTTATAGAGGACGCACAAAAATACAGATTAAAATCATTTATATTTAGGTTAAATGGAAGATATAGCTTGTGCTGCATGTTAGCTTGCAAATTATGCCCAAGAACATAATTTATTAAGCCATATGTCTTACTAACAAGAAACAACCCAGACAGCAGCTGACTCCGTTCCGGATCCGTTTTCAAACCGGCAAATCCGCATAACAGTCGCATCTGTTTCAGTGCTGTAACACGGATTCGGCCCGAGCCCGGGTTTCAGTCGGCAGGAACAACAGTCGCAGAGCGGACCCGGGCCGCCTCCGTGGAAACGAGCCCAGACAGCAGCTGACTCCGTGCCGGATCCGTTTTCAAACCGGCAATTCCACATCCGTTTCAGTGCTGTAACACGGATTCAGCCCGGGTTTCAGTGGGCGGGAACAACAGTCACAAAGCGGATCAGGGCCGCGTCCGTGGAAACGAGCACGCTGTTTTTTTGAGTTCAGAAGACGATCGAGACAGATACAGACATAACGTTATGCTCCTACCTCAAAACTCCTACCATTAACTTCACCAAGGTAAGTCACACGGTGTGATCAAACTGTTCTGTTAATAAATGTATTTCTTATTATGTTGTGTACGTTACTCCTTAACTTAAAGATTTGGTGTTTTTATTGCTCCTTAGATCGGTGTTGGATTGTAGCTAACTAATTATGTTATCAGAGGGATTGCTAACATGAAGAAGACGGCAGGCCCACAGGTATGTAATTATATGTTATTAACGAATTTTAAATGCTTATATTTGTTTTTAATGTTTAAGATTGCTGGGTGGTTAGTGGTGATGGGCTAACAACTATGGTAACGGCTGAGTACTAGCTAAAACATATCGCACACCCTTTAGGCTGAATTTATTTGATCAAAAATAAAGTAATTGTAAGTAAAAGTAATTGTTTTGTGTGCTGGTGGGCTATGGAGTACACAAAGCAAGAAAATTTTAAAAACAGCCTTTTAATCCACAAAACGAATACAAGGAATCAAGGAGAGGTAGCACATCTAATAGAAACAGAAACAGGTGTGTGGAGTTAATTGCTAATTGACTAAAGAGAACAAGAACAGAACCAATTATGGGCAAACACTAACTAAACCAAAACAGATCAAACATGTGACAGTAATATTGTTACAAATTATTACACTGTGAAATAACTATATCCTATTTTAATATATTTTAAAATGCAATTTATTACTGTGATTTTTTTAGCATCATTACTCCAGTCTTCAATGTCACATGAATGATCGTTCAGAAATTATTCCAATCATAAATATGTATAGCATATATCTATTATAATATCCTGATTTGCTGCTGGATTCTTATTGGTACTTAGTTATCAAATTTTATTTTTTATGATTCACAAGAACATGATTTATTTAAAATAGGACCTGAAAAAGAACAGCGGGCAGTTTAACTGTTCAGAACAAACAAGGGACTCATGAATAACTATCAATAAACAAACAAACAAAAAACAGCTGTGAATCATTTAGGCAACAACACAGTATTAAGAATTAAACGTATGTAAACTTTTGAAAATGGTATTTTTTATAAATTCAACTATTTTTGCTTGTGGACTGTATGTAAACATTTTATGTGAAATGTCTGATTCAGGTCAGTAATAAAAATGACAAGCATTTTGTATAATCTATCTTATTTTGTTAAATAATTAACATTTTGCATATTCTGCAAGGTGTTAGTACACTTAGATCAAAAAAGTTCATCAAAATTTTCCATTCCTTTTGGTTTTAGGAAAATTTTGATGGAAGGTTTTGAAAGGTTTCACTTCAAATGTTGACTCCTGTATATATATATATATATATATATAGAGAGAGAGAGAGAGAGAGAGAGAGAGATGGAGAGATGGTAATAACATTTTTTTTCCCAATTTTAATCTTATTTTTAGAGACAACGAAAAGGAAAGAAATGTCTGGAGTCAGAAAGAGGGCTTGCATTTACCTTAAAAACGACATTGAAGAAGACTATTTCAACTAGAACCAACTCAAGCACACAATGGTGACAACACATTTGTAGTATAAGAACTTTCCCTGTGGTAATTATTCAGTTTCTTTTCATTCCCATTGTGTAGGCTTGTGACTTGTTTTAATCTTTGCAAATATTTTGTACAGTAAGTAAGCACTAGAATTAGAGACATGTACTACTTGGAATAGTGTTTTAAATAAATGTTAATTTTTCCTTTTGTGCAAAAAAGATCAAAATGAAAGAAAAAATGCAAAGTGGACCATCTTTTGCTCTTGTTTTGTGTAGTAATTCAGTTGTTTTATTATGAATATGCTGCTGTGTTTTGTCTTGTTTTCTAGTATAAATATCTAAATATTTTGAAATTAAGATGCCTATACCTGACAAGTAAAATCACTTAAGATATTAAGTCTTGTTTTCTAACAAAAAATATTCAGTAAAATGTTCAGTAAAATTATTGTCTATACATCTAAATCAGTACTTTTAAAGTTTTTGTTGATTTAGAGCTTCATTTTACAACTCAACAAAAAGGTGGTATAAGACAGTAAGATAATTATGCATTATATAAGATGCTTGTAGTCACTATAAAGTCATAAATTTACTTGTATGATTTGTCTTATCAAGTAACAACAAAACATGCTTTTTCTGTAAAGCTGCATTGATATATGTATTGTGAAAAGCGCTATACAAATAAACAAACTGTATTTAAATTCTAGTTGTGTATACAATTTGTGTTTGTGTGTGTAGGTCTATTTATATATAAAAAAATGAGCTGGCCCAGATCCGGCATGGTACTGGCCCAGATCCGGCATGGTACTGAACCAGATCTGGCATCGTACTGGCCCAGATCCGGAATGGTACTGGCCCAGATCCGGAATGGTACTGGCCCAGATCCGGAATGGTACTGGCCCAGATCCGGAATGGTACTGGCCCAGATCCGGAATGGTACTGGCCCAGATCCGGAATGGTACTGGCCCAGATCCGGAATGGTACTGGTCCAGATCTGGCATGGCACTGGCCCAGATCCGGAATGGTACTGGCCCAGATCCAGCATGGTACTGAACCAGATCTGACATGGTATTGGCCCAGATCCGGAATGGTACTGGCCCAGATCCGGCCTGGTACTGGACCAGATGCGGCCCACGTTTGGGCCAAATCACCATAAAGGACTCCACATCTGGCCCGGGGCTGGCCCAGTTCTGGTCCAGATGCGGAAAAACGGATCCGTGCCGGTATTGGCCCGTTGTGCCGTACAAAACCGGCCCGAGTCCATTGCGCGGATCTGGCCCAGAACTTGCGATAGGTCTGGGCCAGATCTGGGCCAGATGATTTTTGCTATCTGGGAATGCCTCTAACCACAGGTCACGTACGAAAAATAATGCCCCGTTTAAGCCATTCTGAAGGGGTGGAGCGGAAAATGAAAATAAATACGGCCTTTTAAAATTTAAATGCTCCAGCGATTTCATTCCGTCAACCCCTTAGAACCCACCAAGAGCTAAATTCAGGTGTTTGCGAGTAGTTTCATTTAAAACGGAGAGGGCTGCCTTCCGCCTGTGTTTTCTGTTGTACTGACATGAGAGTCAGGGCTCCGAGCTTTCGGTCTGCGAACTACATCACTGAGCCTCTTCTAAAAGCATTTAAATAAAAACACTCCAGCGACTGTACGCAATGTAAACATAATATCATTTTAAAGAGCTATATTAAGCGCATATGAGCTGCTTTTATATGGTTTACGGATGAGCTTCAGGGCTGGCGTTTCTTCGTCCGTGTTCACAAAACTACATATTTTAAAGGCATTTAAAAAATAAAAACACTCCAGCGATTGAACAGTAATAGTAGATTAGTGTATTGAAAACGTTAAAATGCTTGCTTATTTGTGCTGCATTTTTGTGGAAACGAATTAGCTAGTAAAGACTGTTTCATGAATATGGTCTCATCGTTTGAGCCACATAGTTCAACAAAGCACGGCCGTTTTTAATGACCAACTAATAACTTCTGCTATTTAACTGATAAGAGTTCTCAAAAAATGCAACTGTATTGAACATAGCACCCAATCACTCGTTTAATATTTTTTGTTCCCTGTCATTTCGCTGTATTTTATGTTTGATTTAGCACAGGTGCCCTCTTACGTCATACTCCGAAAGTCCCCTTAGGCATTTGTGCGCATGCGCGCTACTCATAAATGGTGCTTTATAGAGGACGCACAAAAATACAGATTAAAATCATTTATATTTAGGTTAAATGGAAGATATAGCTTGTGCTGCATGTTAGCTTGCAAATTATGCCCAAGAACATAATTTATTAAGCCATATGTCTTACTAACAAGAAACAATGCCTCTAACCACAGGTCACGTACGAAAAATAATGCCCCGTTTAAGCCATTCTGAAGGGGTGGAGCGGAAAATGAAAATAAATACGGCCTTTTAAAATTTAAATGCTCCAGCGATTTCATTCCGTCAACCCCTTAGAACCCACCAAGAGCTAAATTCAGGTGTTTGCGAGTAGTTTCATTTAAAACGGAGAGGGCTGCCTTCCGCCTGTGTTTTCTGTTGTACTGACATGAGAGTCAGGGCTCCGAGCTTTCGGTCTGCGAACTACATCACTGAGCCTCTTCTAAAAGCATTTAAATAAAAACACTCCAGCGACTGTACGCAATGTAAACATAATATCATTTTAAAGAGCTATATTAAGCGCATATGAGCTGCTTTTATATGGTTTACGGATGAGCTTCAGGGCTGGCGTTTCTTCGTCCGTGTTCACAAAACTACATATTTTAAAGGCATTTAAAAAATAAAAACACTCCAGCGATTGAACAGTAATAGTAGATTAGTGTATTGAAAACGTTAAAATGCTTGCTTATTTGTGCTGCATTTTTGTGGAAACGAATTAGCTAGTAAAGACTGTTTCATGAATATGGTCTCATCGTTTGAGCCACATAGTTCAACAAAGCACGGCCGTTTTTAATGACCAACTAATAACTTCTGCTATTTAACTGATAAGAGTTCTCAAAAAATGCAACTGTATTGAACATAGCACCCAATCACTCGTTTAATATTTTTTGTTCCCTGTCATTTCGCTGTATTTTATGTTTGATTTAGCACAGGTGCCCTCTTACGTCATACTCCGAAAGTCCCCTTAGGCATTTGTGCGCATGCGCGCTACTCATAAATGGTGCTTTATAGAGGACGCACAAAAATACAGATTAAAATCATTTATATTTAGGTTAAATGGAAGATATAGCTTGTGCTGCATGTTAGCTTGCAAATTATGCCCAAGAACATAATTTATTAAGCCATATGTCTTACTAACAAGAAACAATGCCTCTAACCACAGGTCACGTACGAAAAATAATGCCCCGTTTAAGCCATTCTGAAGGGGTGGAGCGGAAAATGAAAATAAATACGGCCTTTTAAAATTTAAATGCTCCAGCGATTTCATTCCGTCAACCCCTTAGAACCCACCAAGAGCTAAATTCAGGTGTTTGCGAGTAGTTTCATTTAAAACGGAGAGGGCTGCCTTCAGCCTGTGTTTTCTGTTGTACTGACATGAGAGTCAGGGCTCCGAGCTTTCGGTCTGCGAACTACATCACTGAGCCTCTTCTAAAAGCATTTAAATAAAAACACTCCAGCGACTGTACGCAATGTAAACATAATATCATTTTAAAGAGCTATATTAAGCGCATATGAGCTGCTTTTATATGGTTTACGGATGAGCTTCAGGGCTGGCGTTTCTTCGTCCGTGTTCACAAAACTACATATTTTAAAGGCATTTAAAAAATAAAAACACTCCAGCGATTGAACAGTAATAGTAGATTAGTGTATTGAAAACGTTAAAATGCTTGCTTATTTGTGCTGCATTTTTGTGGAAACGAATTAGCTAGTAAAGACTGTTTCATGAATATGGTCTCATCGTTTGAGCCACATAGTTCAACAAAGCACGGCCGTTTTTAATGACCAACTAATAACTTCTGCTATTTAACTGATAAGAGTTCTCAAAAAATGCAACTGTATTGAACATAGCACCCAATCACTCGTTTAATATTTTTTGTTCCCTGTCATTTCGCTGTATTTTATGTTTGATTTAGCACAGGTGCCCTCTTACGTCATACTCCGAAAGTCCCCTTAGGCATTTGTGCGCATGCGCGCTACTCATAAATGGTGCTTTATAGAGGACGCACAAAAATACAGATTAAAATCATTTATATTTAGGTTAAATGGAAGATATAGCTTGTGCTGCATGTTAGCTTGCAAATTATGCCCAAGAACATAATTTATTTAAACCATATGTCTTACTAACAAGAAACAATGCCTCTAACCACAGGTCACGTACGAAAAATAATGCCCCGTTTAAGCCATTCTGAAGGGGTGGAGCGGAAAATGAAAATAAATACGGCCTTTTAAAATTTAAATGCTCCAGCGATTTCATTCCGTCAACCCCTTAGAACCCACCAAGAGCTAAATTCAGGTGTTTGCGAGTAGTTTCATTTAAAACGGAGAGGGCTGCCTTCCGCCTGTGTTTTCTGTTGTACTGACATGAGAGTCAGGGCTCCGAGCTTTCGGTCTGCGAACTACATCACTGAGCCTCTTCTAAAAGCATTTAAATAAAAACACTCCAGCGACTGTACGCAATGTAAACATAATATCATTTTAAAGAGCTATATTAAGCGCATATGAGCTGCTTTTATATGGTTTACGGATGAGCTTCAGGGCTGGCGTTTCTTCGTCCGTGTTCACAAAACTACATATTTTAAAGGCATTTAAAAAATAAAAACACTCCAGCGATTGAACAGTAATAGTAGATTAGTGTATTGAAAACGTTAAAATGCTTGCTTATTTGTGCTGCATTTTTGTGGAAACGAATTAGCTAGTAAAGACTGTTTCATGAATATGGTCTCATCGTTTGAGCCACATAGTTCAACAAAGCACGGCCGTTTTTAATGACCAACTAATAACTTCTGCTATTTAACTGATAAGAGTTCTCAAAAAATGCAACTGTATTGAACATAGCACCCAATCACTCGTTTAATATTTTTTGTTCCCTGTCATTTCGCTGTATTTTATGTTTGATTTAGCACAGGTGCCCTCTTACGTCATACTCCGAAAGTCCCCTTAGGCATTTGTGCGCATGCGCGCTACTCATAAATGGTGCTTTATAGAGGACGCACAAAAATACAGATTAAAATCATTTATATTTAGGTTAAATGGAAGATATAGCTTGTGCTGCATGTTAGCTTGCAAATTATGCCCAAGAACATAATTTATTAAGCCATATGTCTTACTAACAAGAAACAATGCCTCTAACCACAGGTCACGTACGAAAAATAATGCCCCGTTTAAGCCATTCTGAAGGGGTGGAGCGGAAAATGAAAATAAATACGGCCTTTTAAAATTTAAATGCTCCAGCGATTTCATTCCGTCAACCCCTTAGAACCCACCAAGAGCTAAATTCAGGTGTTTGCGAGTAGTTTCATTTAAAACGGAGAGGGCTGCCTTCAGCCTGTGTTTTCTGTTGTACTGACATGAGAGTCAGGGCTCCGAGCTTTCGGTCTGCGAACTACATCACTGAGCCTCTTCTAAAAGCATTTAAATAAAAACACTCCAGCGACTGTACGCAATGTAAACATAATATCATTTTAAAGAGCTATATTAAGCGCATATGAGCTGCTTTTATATGGTTTACGGATGAGCTTCAGGGCTGGCGTTTCTTCGTCCGTGTTCACAAAACTACATATTTTAAAGGCATTTAAAAAATAAAAACACTCCAGCGATTGAACAGTAATAGTAGATTAGTGTATTGAAAACGTTAAAATGCTTGCTTATTTGTGCTGCATTTTTGTGGAAACGAATTAGCTAGTAAAGACTGTTTCATGAATATGGTCTCATCGTTTGAGCCACATAGTTCAACAAAGCACGGCCGTTTTTAATGACCAACTAATAACTTCTGCTATTTAACTGATAAGAGTTCTCAAAAAATGCAACTGTATTGAACATAGCACCCAATCACTCGTTTAATATTTTTTGTTCCCTGTCATTTCGCTGTATTTTATGTTTGATTTAGCACAGGTGCCCTCTTACGTCATACTCCGAAAGTCCCCTTAGGCATTTGTGCGCATGCGCGCTACTCATAAATGGTGCTTTATAGAGGACGCACAAAAATACAGATTAAAATCATTTATATTTAGGTTAAATGGAAGATATAGCTTGTGCTGCATGTTAGCTTGCAAATTATGCCCAAGAACATAATTTATTAAGCCATATGTCTTACTAACAAGAAACAATGCCTCTAACCACAGGTCACGTACGAAAAATAATGCCCCGTTTAAGCCATTCTGAAGGGGTGGAGCGGAAAATGAAAATAAATACGGCCTTTTAAAATTTAAATGCTCCAGCGATTTCATTCCGTCAACCCCTTAGAACCCACCAAGAGCTAAATTCAGGTGTTTGCGAGTAGTTTCATTTAAAACGGAGAGGGCTGCCTTCCGCCTGTGTTTTCTGTTGTACTGACATGAGAGTCAGGGCTCCGAGCTTTCGGTCTGCGAACTACATCACTGAGCCTCTTCTAAAAGCATTTAAATAAAAACACTCCAGCGACTGTACGCAATGTAAACATAATATCATTTTAAAGAGCTATATTAAGCGCATATGAGCTGCTTTTATATGGTTTACGGATGAGCTTCAGGGCTGGCGTTTCTTCGTCTGTGTTCACAAAACTAAATATTTTAAAGGCATTTAAAAAATAAAAACACTCCAGCGATTGAACAGTAATAGTAGATTAGTGTATTGAAAACGTTAAAATGCTTGCTTATTTGTGCTGCATTTTTGTGGAAACGAATTAGCTAGTAAAGACTGTTTCATGAATATGGTCTCATCGTTTGAGCCACATAGTTCAACAAAGCACGGCCGTTTTTAATGACCAACTAATAACTTCTGCTATTTAACTGATAAGAGTTCTCAAAAAATGCAACTGTATTGAACATAGCACCCAATCACTCGTTTAATATTTTTTGTTCCCTGTCATTTCGCTGTATTTTATGTTTGATTTAGCACAGGTGCCCTCTTACGTCATACTCCGAAAGTCCCCTTAGGCATTTGTGCGCATGCGCGCTACTCATGAATGGTGCTTTATAGAGGACGCACAAAAATACAGATTAAAATCATTTATATTTAGGTTAAATGTAAGATATAGCTTGTGCTGCATGTTAGCTTGCAAATTATGCCCAAGAACATAATTTATTAAGCCATATGTCTTACTAACAAGAAACAATGCCTCTAACCACAGGTCACGTACGAAAAATAATGCCCCGTTTAAGCCATTCTGAAGGGGTGGAGCGGAAAATGAAAATAAATACGGCCTTTTAAAATTTAAATGCTCCAGCGATTTCATTCCGTCAACCCCTTAGAACCCACCAAGAGCTAAATTCAGGTGTTTGCGAGTAGTTTCATTTAAAACGGAGAGGGCTGCCTTCCGCCTGTGTTTTCTGTTGTACTGACATGAGAGTCAGGGCTCCGAGCTTTCGGTCTGCGAACTACATCACTGCCCAGACAGCAGCTGACTCCGTTCCGGATCCGTTTTCAAACCGGCAAATCCGCATAACAGTCGCATCTGTTTCAGTGCTGTAACACGGATTCGGCCCGAGCCCGGGTTTCAGTCGGCAGGAACAACAGTCGCAGAGCGGACCCGGGCCGCCTCCGTGGAAACGAGCCCAGACAGCAGCTGACTCCGTGCCGGATCCGTTTTCAAACCGGCAATTCCACATCCGTTTCAGTGCTGTAACACGGATTCAGCCCGGGTTTCAGTGGGCGGGAACAACAGTCACAAAGCGGATCAGGGCCGCGTCCGTGGAAACGAGCACGCTGTTTTTTTGAGTTCAGAAGACGATCGAGACAGATACAGACATAACGTTATGCTCCTACCTCAAAACTCCTACCATTAACTTCACCAAGGTAAGTCACACGGTGTGATCAAACTGTTCTGTTAATAAATGTATTTCTTATTATGTTGTGTACGTTACTCCTTAACTTAAAGATTTGGTGTTTTTATTGCTCCTTAGATCGGTGTTGGATTGTAGCTAACTAATTATGTTATCAGAGGGATTGCTAACATGAAGAAGACGGCAGGCCCACAGGTATGTAATTATATGTTATTAACGAATTTTAAATGCTTATATTTGTTTTTAATGTTTAAGATTGCTGGGTGGTTAGTGGTGATGGGCTAACAACTATGGTAACGGCTGAGTACTAGCTAAAACATATCGCACACCCTTTAGGCTGAATTTATTTGATCAAAAATAAAGTAATTGTAAGTAAAAGTAATTGTTTTGTGTGCTGGTGGGCTATGGAGTACACAAAGCAAGAAAATTTTAAAAACAGCCTTTTAATCCACAAAACGAATACAAGGAATCAAGGAGAGGTAGCACATCTAATAGAAACAGAAACAGGTGTGTGGAGTTAATTGCTAATTGACTAAAGAGAACAAGAACAGAACCAATTATGGGCAAACACTAACTAAACCAAAACAGATCAAACATGTGACAGTAATATTGTTACAAATTATTACACTGTGAAATAACTATATCCTATTTTAATATATTTTAAAATGCAATTTATTACTGTGATTTTTTTAGCATCATTACTCCAGTCTTCAATGTCACATGAATGATCGTTCAGAAATTATTCCAATCATAAATATGTATAGCATATATCTATTATAATATCCTGATTTGCTGCTGGATTCTTATTGGTACTTAGTTATCAAATTTTATTTTTTATGATTCACAAGAACATGATTTATTTAAAATAGGACCTGAAAAAGAACAGCGGGCAGTTTAACTGTTCAGAACAAACAAGGGACTCATGAATAACTATCAATAAACAAACAAACAAAAAACAGCTGTGAATCATTTAGGCAACAACACAGTATTAAGAATTAAACGTATGTAAACTTTTGAAAATGGTATTTTTTATAAATTCAACTATTTTTGCTTGTGGACTGTATGTAAACATTTTATGTGAAATGTCTGATTCAGGTCAGTAATAAAAATGACAAGCATTTTGTATAATCTATCTTATTTTGTTAAATAATTAACATTTTGCATATTCTGCAAGGTGTTAGTACACTTAGATCAAAAAAGTTCATCAAAATTTTCCATTCCTTTTGGTTTTAGGAAAATTTTGATGGAAGGTTTTGAAAGGTTTCACTTCAAATGTTGACTCCTGTATATATATATATATATATATATAGAGAGAGAGAGAGAGAGAGAGAGAGAGATGGAGAGATGGTAATAACATTTTTTTTCCCAATTTTAATCTTATTTTTAGAGACAACGAAAAGGAAAGAAATGTCTGGAGTCAGAAAGAGGGCTTGCATTTACCTTAAAAACGACATTGAAGAAGACTATTTCAACTAGAACCAACTCAAGCACACAATGGTGACAACACATTTGTAGTATAAGAACTTTCCCTGTGGTAATTATTCAGTTTCTTTTCATTCCCATTGTGTAGGCTTGTGACTTGTTTTAATCTTTGCAAATATTTTGTACAGTAAGTAAGCACTAGAATTAGAGACATGTACTACTTGGAATAGTGTTTTAAATAAATGTTAATTTTTCCTTTTGTGCAAAAAAGATCAAAATGAAAGAAAAAATGCAAAGTGGACCATCTTTTGCTCTTGTTTTGTGTAGTAATTCAGTTGTTTTATTATGAATATGCTGCTGTGTTTTGTCTTGTTTTCTAGTATAAATATCTAAATATTTTGAAATTAAGATGCCTATACCTGACAAGTAAAATCACTTAAGATATTAAGTCTTGTTTTCTAACAAAAAATATTCAGTAAAATGTTCAGTAAAATTATTGTCTATACATCTAAATCAGTACTTTTAAAGTTTTTGTTGATTTAGAGCTTCATTTTACAACTCAACAAAAAGGTGGTATAAGACAGTAAGATAATTATGCATTATATAAGATGCTTGTAGTCACTATAAAGTCATAAATTTACTTGTATGATTTGTCTTATCAAGTAACAACAAAACATGCTTTTTCTGTAAAGCTGCATTGATATATGTATTGTGAAAAGCGCTATACAAATAAACAAACTGTATTTAAATTCTAGTTGTGTATACAATTTGTGTTTGTGTGTGTAGGTCTATTTATATATAAAAAAATGAGCTGGCCCAGATCCGGCATGGTACTGGCCCAGATCCGGCATGGTACTGAACCAGATCTGGCATCGTACTGGCCCAGATCCGGAATGGTACTGGTCCAGATCTGGCATGGCACTGGCCCAGATCCGGAATGGTACTGGCCCAGATCCGGAATGGTACTGGCCCAGATCCGGAATGGTACTGGCCCAGATCCGGAATGGTACTGGCCCAGATCCGGAATGGTACTGGTCCAGATCTGGCATGGCACTGGCCCAGATCCGGAATGGTACTGGCCCAGATCCAGCATGGTACTGAACCAGATCTGACATGGTATTGGCCCAGATCCGGAATGGTACTGGCCCAGATCCGGCCTGGTACTGGACCAGATGCGGCCCACGTTTGGGCCAAATCACCATAAAGGACTCCACATCTGGCCCGGGGCTGGCCCAGTTCTGGTCCAGATGCGGAAAAACGGATCCGTGCCGGTATTGGCCCGTTGTGCCGTACAAAACCGGCCCGAGTCCATTGCGCGGATCTGGCCCAGAACTTGCGATAGGTCTGGGCCAGATCTGGGCCAGATGATTTTTGCTATCTGGGTGAGCCTCTTCTAAAAGCATTTAAATAAAAACACTCCAGCGACTGTACGCAATGTAAACATAATATCATTTTAAAGAGCTATATTAAGCGCATATGAGCTGCTTTTATATGGTTTACGGATGAGCTTCAGGGCTGGCGTTTCTTCGTCCGTGTTCACAAAACTACATATTTTAAAGGCATTTAAAAAATAAAAACACTCCAGCGATTGAACAGTAATAGTAGATTAGTGTATTGATAACGTTAAAATGCTTGCTTATTTGTGCTGCATTTTTGTGGAAACGAATTAGCTAGTAAAGACTGTTTCATGAATATGGTCTCATCGTTTGAGCCACATAGTTCAACAAAGCACGGCCGTTTTTAATGACCAACTAATAACTTCTGCTATTTAACTGATAAGAGTTCTCAAAAAATGCAACTGTATTGAACATAGCACCCAATCACTCGTTTAATATTTTTTGTTCCCTGTCATTTCGCTGTATTTTATGTTTGATTTAGCACAGGTGCCCTCTTACGTCATACTCCGAAAGTCCCCTTAGGCATTTGTGCGCATGCGCGCTACTCATGAATGGTGCTTTATAGAGGACGCACAAAAATACAGATTAAAATCATTTATATTTAGGTTAAATGGAAGATATAGCTTGTGCTGCATGTTAGCTTGCAAATTATGCCCAAGAACATAATTTATTAAGCCATATGTCTTACTAACAAGAAACAATGCCTCTAACCACAGGTCACGTACGAAAAATAATGCCCCGTTTAAGCCATTCTGAAGGGGTGGAGCGGAAAATGAAAATAAATACGGCCTTTTAAAATTTAAATGCTCCAGCGATTTCATTCCGTCAACCCCTTAGAACCCACCAAGAGCTAAATTCAGGTGTTTGCGAGTAGTTTCATTTAAAACGGAGAGGGCTGCCTTCCGCCTGTGTTTTCTGTTGTACTGACATGAGAGTCAGGGCTCCGAGCTTTCGGTCTGCGAACTACATCACTGAGCCTCTTCTAAAAGCATTTAAATAAAAACACTCCAGCGACTGTACGCAATGTAAACATAATATCATTTTAAAGAGCTATATTAAGCGCATATGAGCTGCTTTTATATGGTTTACGGATGAGCTTCAGGGCTGGCGTTTCTTCGTCCGTGTTCACAAAACTACATATTTTAAAGGCATTTAAAAAATAAAAACACTCCAGCGATTGAACAGTAATAGTAGATTAGTGTATTGAAAACGTTAAAATGCTTACTTATTTGTGCTGCATTTTTGTGGAAACGAATTAGCTAGTAAAGACTGTTTCATGAATATGGTCTCATCGTTTGAGCCACATAGTTCAACAAAGCACGGCCGTTTTTAATGACCAACTAATAACTTCTGCTATTTAACTGATAAGAGTTCTCAAAAAATGCAACTGTATTGAACATAGCACCCAATCACTCGTTTAATATTTTTTGTTCCCTGTCATTTCGCTGTATTTTATGTTTGATTTAGCACAGGTGCCCTCTTACGTCATACTCCGAAAGTCCCCTTAGGCATTTGTGCGCATGCGCGCTACTCATGAATGGTGCTTTATAGAGGACGCACAAAAATACAGATTAAAATCATTTATATTTAGGTTAAATGGAAGATATAGCTTGTGCTGCATGTTAGCTTGCAAATTATGCCCAAGAACATAATTTATTAAGCCATATGTCTTACTAACAAGAAACAATGCCTCTAACCACAGGTCACGTACGAAAAATAATGCCCCGTTTAAGCCATTCTGAAGGGGTGGAGCGGAAAATGAAAATAAATACGGCCTTTTAAAATTTAAATGCTCCAGCGATTTCATTCCGTCAACCCCTTAGAACCCACCAAGAGCTAAATTCAGGTGTTTGCGAGTAGTTTCATTTAAAACGGAGAGGGCTGCCTTCCGCCTGTGTTTTCTGTTGTACTGACATGAGAGTCAGGGCTCCGAGCTTTCGGTCTGCGAACTACATCACTGAGCCTCTTCTAAAAGCATTTAAATAAAAACACTCCAGCGACTGTACGCAATGTAAACATAATATCATTTTAAAGAGCTATATTAAGCGCATATGAGCTGCTTTTATATGGTTTACGGATGAGCTTCAGGGCTGGCGTTTCTTCGTCCGTGTTCACAAAACTACATATTTTAAAGGCATTTAAAAAATAAAAACACTCCAGCGATTGAACAGTAATAGTAGATTAGTGTATTGAAAACGTTAAAATGCTTGCTTATTTGTGCTGCATTTTTGTGGAAACGAATTAGCTAGTAAAGACTGTTTCATGAATATGGTCTCATCGTTTGAGCCACATAGTTCAACAAAGCACGGCCGTTTTTAATGACCAACTAATAACTTCTGCTATTTAACTGATAAGAGTTCTCAAAAAATGCAACTGTATTGAACATAGCACCCAATCACTCGTTTAATATTTTTTGTTCCCTGTCATTTCGCTGTATTTTATGTTTGATTTAGCACAGGTGCCCTCTTACGTCATACTCCGAAAGTCCCCTTAGGCATTTGTGCGCATGCGCGCTACTCATGAATGGTGCTTTATAGAGGACGCACAAAAATACAGATTAAAATCATTTATATTTAGGTTAAATGGAAGATATAGCTTGTGCTGCATGTTAGCTTGCAAATTATGCCCAAGAACATAATTTATTAAGCCATATGTCTTACTAACAAGAAACAATGCCTCTAACCACAGGTCACGTACGAAAAATAATGCCCCGTTTAAGCCATTCTGAAGGGGTGGAGCGGAAAATGAAAATAAATACGGCCTTTTAAAATTTAAATGCTCCAGCGATTTCATTCCGTCAACCCCTTAGAACCCACCAAGAGCTAAATTCAGGTGTTTGCGAGTAGTTTCATTTAAAACGGAGAGGGCTGCCTTCCGCCTGTGTTTTCTGTTGTACTGACATGAGAGTCAGGGCTCCGAGCTTTCGGTCTGCGAACTACATCACTGAGCCTCTTCTAAAAGCATTTAAATAAAAACACTCCAGCGACTGTACGCAATGTAAACATAATATCATTTTAAAGAGCTATATTAAGCGCATATGAGCTGCTTTTATATGGTTTACGGATGAGCTTCAGGGCTGGCGTTTCTTCGTCCGTGTTCACAAAACTACATATTTTAAAGGCATTTAAAAAATAAAAACACTCCAGCGATTGAACAGTAATAGTAGATTAGTGTATTGAAAACGTTAAAATGCTTGCTTATTTGTGCTGCATTTTTGTGGAAACGAATTAGCTAGTAAAGACTGTTTCATGAATATGGTCTCATCGTTTGAGCCACATAGTTCAACAAAGCACGGCCGTTTTTAATGACCAACTAATAACTTCTGCTATTTAACTGATAAGAGTTCTCAAAAAATGCAACTGTATTGAACATAGCACCCAATCACTCGTTTAATATTTTTTGTTCCCTGTCATTTCGCTGTATTTTATGTTTGATTTAGCACAGGTGCCCTCTTACGTCATACTCCGAAAGTCCCCTTAGGCATTTGTGCGCATGCGCGCTACTCATGAATGGTGCTTTATAGAGGACGCACAAAAATACAGATTAAAATCATTTATATTTAGGTTAAATGGAAGATATAGCTTGTGCTGCATGTTAGCTTGCAAATTATGCCCAAGAACATAATTTATTAAGCCATATGTCTTACTAACAAGAAACAATGCCTCTAACCACAGGTCACGTACGAAAAATAATGCCCCGTTTAAGCCATTCTGAAGGGGTGGAGCGGAAAATGAAAATAAATACGGCCTTTTAAAATTTAAATGCTCCAGCGATTTCATTCCGTCAACCCCTTAGAACCCACCAAGAGCTAAATTCAGGTGTTTGCGAGTAGTTTCATTTAAAACGGAGAGGGCTGCCTTCCGCCTGTGTTTTCTGTTGTACTGACATGAGAGTCAGGGCTCCGAGCTTTCGGTCTGCGAACTACATCACTGAGCCTCTTCTAAAAGCATTTAAATAAAAACACTCCAGCGACTGTACGCAATGTAAACATAATATCATTTTAAAGAGCTATATTAAGCGCATATGAGCTGCTTTTATATGGTTTACGGATGAGCTTCAGGGCTGGCGTTTCTTCGTCCGTGTTCACAAAACTACATATTTTAAAGGCATTTAAAAAATAAAAACACTCCAGCGATTGAACAGTAATAGTAGATTAGTGTATTGAAAACGTTAAAATGCTTGCTTATTTGTGCTGCATTTTTGTGGAAACGAATTAGCTAGTAAAGACTGTTTCATGAATATGGTCTCATCGTTTGAGCCACATAGTTCAACAAAGCACGGCCGTTTTTAATGACCAACTAATAACTTCTGCTATTTAACTGATAAGAGTTCTCAAAAAATGCAACTGTATTGAACATAGCACCCAATCACTCGTTTAATATTTTTTGTTCCCTGTCATTTCGCTGTATTTTATGTTTGATTTAGCACAGGTGCCCTCTTACGTCATACTCCGAAAGTCCCCTTAGGCATTTGTGCGCATGCGCGCTACTCATGAATGGTGCTTTATAGAGGACGCACAAAAATACAGATTAAAATCATTTATATTTAGGTTAAATGGAAGATATAGCTTGTGCTGCATGTTAGCTTGCAAATTATGCCCAAGAACATAATTTATTAAGCCATATGTCTTACTAACAAGAAACAATGCCTCTAACCACAGGTCACGTACGAAAAATAATGCCCCGTTTAAGCCATTCTGAAGGGGTGGAGCGGAAAATGAAAATAAATACGGCCTTTTAAAATTTAAATGCTCCAGCGATTTCATTCCGTCAACCCCTTAGAACCCACCAAGAGCTAAATTCAGGTGTTTGCGAGTAGTTTCATTTAAAACGGAGAGGGCTGCCTTCCGCCTGTGTTTTCTGTTGTACTGACATGAGAGTCAGGGCTCCGAGCTTTCGGTCTGCGAACTACATCACTGAGCCTCTTCTAAAAGCATTTAAATAAAAACACTCCAGCGACTGTACGCAATGTAAACATAATATCATTTTAAAGAGCTATATTAAGCGCATATGAGCTGCTTTTATATGGTTTACGGATGAGCTTCAGGGCTGGCGTTTCTTCGTCCGTGTTCACAAAACTACATATTTTAAAGGCATTTAAAAAATAAAAACACTCCAGCGATTGAACAGTAATAGTAGATTAGTGTATTGAAAACGTTAAAATGCTTGCTTATTTGTGCTGCATTTTTGTGGAAACGAATTAGCTAGTAAAGACTGTTTCATGAATATGGTCTCATCGTTTGAGCCACATAGTTCAACAAAGCACGGCCGTTTTTAATGACCAACTAATAACTTCTGCTATTTAACTGATAAGAGTTCTCAAAAAATGCAACTGTATTGAACATAGCACCCAATCACTCGTTTAATATTTTTTGTTCCCTGTCATTTCGCTGTATTTTATGTTTGATTTAGCACAGGTGCCCTCTTACGTCATACTCCGAAAGTCCCCTTAGGCATTTGTGCGCATGCGCGCTACTCATGAATGGTGCTTTATAGAGGACGCACAAAAATACAGATTAAAATCATTTATATTTAGGTTAAATGGAAGATATAGCTTGTGCTGCATGTTAGCTTGCAAATTATGCCCAAGAACATAATTTATTAAGCCATATGTCTTACTAACAAGAAACAATGCCTCTAACCACAGGTCACGTACGAAAAATAATGCCCCGTTTAAGCCATTCTGAAGGGGTGGAGCGGAAAATGAAAATAAATACGGCCTTTTAAAATTTAAATGCTCCAGCGATTTCATTCCGTCAACCCCTTAGAACCCACCAAGAGCTAAATTCAGGTGTTTGCGAGTAGTTTCATTTAAAACGGAGAGGGCTGCCTTCAGCCTGTGTTTTCTGTTGTACTGACATGAGAGTCGGGGCTCCGAGCTCTCGGTCTGCGAACTACATCACTGAACCTCTTTTAAAAGCATTTAAATAAAAACACTCCAGCGACTGTACGCAATGTAAACATAATATCATTTTAAAGAGCTTTATTAAGCGCATATGAGCTGCTTTTATATGGTTTACGGATAAGCTTCAGGGCTGGCGTTTCTTCGTCCGTGTTCACAAAACTACATATTTTAAAGGCATTTAAAAAATAAAAACACTCCAGCGATTGAACAGTAATAGTAGATTAGTGTATTGAAAACGTTAAAATGCTTGCTTATTTGTGCTGCATTTTTGTGGAAACGAATTAGCTAGTAAAGACTGTTTCATGAATATGGTCTCATCGTTTGAGCCACATAGTTCAACAAAGCACGGCCGTTTTTAATGACCAACTAATAACTTCTGCTATTTAACTGATAAGAGTTCTCAAAAAATGCAACTGTATTGAACATAGCACCCAATCACTCGTTTAATATTTTTTGTTCCCTGTCATTTCGCTGTATTTTATGTTTGATTTAGCACAGGTGCCCTCTTACGTCATACTCCGAAAGTCCCCTTAGGCATTTGTGCGCATGCGCGCTACTCATAAATGGTGCTTTATAGAGGACGCACAAAAATACAGATTAAAATCATTTATATTTAGGTTAAATGGAAGATATAGCTTGTGCTGCATGTTAGCTTGCAAATTATGCCCAAGAACATAATTTATTAAGCCATATGTCTTACTAACAAGAAACAATGCCTCTAACCACAGGTCACATACGAAAAATAATGCCCCGTTTAAGCCATTCTGAAGGGGTGGAGCGGAAAATGAAAATAAATACGGCCTTTTAAAATTTAAATGCTCCAGCGATTTCATTCCGTCAACCCCTTAGAACCCACCAAGAGCTAAATTCAGGTGTTTGCGAGTAGTTTCATTTAAAACGGAGAGGGCTGCCTTCCGCCTGTGTTTTCTGTTGTACTGACATGAGAGTCAGGGCTCCGAGCTTTCGGTCTGCGAACTACATCACTGAGCCTCTTCTAAAAGCATATAAAAGCACTCCAGCGACTGTACGCAATGTAAACATAATATCATTTTAAAGAGCTATATTAAGCGCATATGAGCTGCTTTTATATGGTTTACGGATGAGCTTCAGGGCCGGCGTTTCTTCGTCCGTGTTCACAAAACTACATATTTTAAAGGCATTTAAAAAATAAAAACACTCCAGCGATTGAACAGTAATAGTAGATTAGTGTATTGAAAACGTTAAAATGCTTGCTTATTTGTGCTGCATTTTTGTGGAAACGAATTAGCTAGTAAAGACTGTTTCATGAATATGGTCTCATCGTTTGAGCCACATAGTTCAACAAAGCACGGCCGTTTTTAATGACCAACTAATAACTTCTGCTATTTAACTGATAAGAGTTCTCAAAAAATGCAACTGTATTGAACATAGCACCCAATCACTCGTTTAATATTTTTTGTTCCCTGTCATTTCGCTGTATTTTATGTTTGATTTAGCACAGGTGCCCTCTTACGTCATACTCCGAAAGTCCCCTTAGGCATTTGTGCGCATGCGCGCTACTCATAAATGGTGCATTATAGAGGACGCACAAAAATACAGATTAAAATCATTTATATTTAGGTTAAATGTAAGATATAGCTTGTGCTGCATGTTAGCTTGCAAATTATGCCCAAGAACATAATTTATTAAGCCATATGTCTTACTAACAAGAAACAATGCCTCTAACCACAGGTCACGTACGAAAAATAATGCCCCGTTTAAGCCATTCTGAAGGGGTGGAGCGGAAAATGAAAATAAATACGGCCTTTTAAAATTTAAATGCTCCAGCGATTTCATTCCGTCAACCCCTTAGAACCCACCAAGAGCTAAATTCAGGTGTTTGCGAGTAGTTTCATTTAAAACGGAGAGGGCTGCCTTCAGCCTGTGTTTTCTGTTGTACTGACATGAGAGTCGGGGCTCCGAGCTCTCGGTCTGCGAACTACATCACTGAACCTCTTTTAAAAGCATTTAAATAAAAACACTCCAGCGACTGTACGCAATGTAAACATAATATCATTTTAAAGAGCTTTATTAAGCGCATATGAGCTGCTTTTATATGGTTTACGGATAAGCTTCAGGGCTGGCGTTTCTTCGTCCGTGTTCACAAAACTACATATTTTAAAGGCATTTAAAAAATAAAAACACTCCAGCGATTGAACAGTAATAGTAGATTAGTGTATTGAAAACGTTAAAATGCTTGCTTATTTGTGCTGCATTTTTGTGGAAACGAATTAGCTAGTAAAGACTGTTTCATGAATATGGTCTCATCGTTTGAGCCACATAGTTCAACAAAGCACGGCCGTTTTTAATGACCAACTAATAACTTCTGCTATTTAACTGATAAGAGTTCTCAAAAAATGCAACTGTATTGAACATAGCACCCAATCACTCGTTTAATATTTTTTGTTCCCTGTCATTTCGCTGTATTTTATGTTTGATTTAGCACAGGTGCCCTCTTACGTCATACTCCGAAAGTCCCCTTAGGCATTTGTGCGCATGCGCGCTACTCATGAATGGTGCTTTATAGAGGACGCACAAAAATACAGATTAAAATCATTTATATTTAGGTTAAATGTCAGATATAGCTTGTGCTGCATGTTAGCTTGCAAATTATGCCCAAGAACATAATTTATTAAGCCATATGTCTTACTAACAAGAAACAATGCCTCTAACCACAGGTCACGTACGAAAAATAATGCCCCGTTTAAGCCATTCTGAAGGGGTGGAGCGGAAAATGAAAATAAATACGGCCTTTTAAAATTTAAATGCTCCAGCGATTTCATTCCGTCAACCCCTTAGAACCCACCAAGAGCTAAATTCAGGTGTTTGCGAGTAGTTTCATTTAAAACGGAGAGGGCTGCCTTCCGCCTGTGTTTTCTGTTGTACTGACATGAGAGTCAGGGCTCCGAGCTTTCGGTCTGCGAACTACATCACTGAGCCTCTTCTAAAAGCATTTAAATAAAAACACTCCAGCGACTGTACGCAATGTAAACATAATATCATTTTAAAGAGCTATATTAAGCGCATATGAGCTGCTTTTATATGGTTTACGGATGAGCTTCAGGGCTGGCGTTTCTTCGTCCGTGTTCACAAAACTACATATTTTAAAGGCATTTAAAAAATAAAAACACTCCAGCGATTGAACAGTAATAGTAGAATAGTGTATTGAAAACGTTAAAATGCTTGCTTATTTGTGCTGCATTTTTGTGGAAACGAATTAGCTAGTAAAGACTGTTTCATGAATATGGTCTCATCGTTTGAGCCACATAGTTCAACAAAGCACGGCCGTTTTTAATGACCAACTAATAACTTCTGCTATTTAACTGATAAGAGTTCTCAAAAAATGCAACTGTATTGAACATAGCACCCAATCACTCGTTTAATATTTTTTGTTCCCTGTCATTTCGCTGTATTTTATGTTTGATTTAGCACAGGTGCCCTCTTACGTCATACTCCGAAAGTCCCCTTAGGCATTTGTGCGCATGCGCGCTACTCATGAATGGTGCTTTATAGAGGACGCACAAAAATACAGATTAAAATCATTTATATTTAGGTTAAATGTAAGATATAGCTTGTGCTGCATGTTAGCTTGCAAATTATGCCCAAGAACATAATTTATTAAGCCATATGTCTTACTAACAAGAAACAATGCCTCTAACCACAGGTCACGTACGAAAAATAATGCCCCGTTTAAGCCATTCTGAAGGGGTGGAGCGGAAAATGAAAATAAATACGGCCTTTTAAAATTTAAATGCTCCAGCGATTTCATTCCGTCAACCCCTTAGAACCCACCAAGAGCTAAATTCAGGTGTTTGCGAGTAGTTTCATTTAAAACGGAGAGGGCTGCCTTCCGCCTGTGTTTTCTGTTGTACTGACATGAGAGTCAGGGCTCCGAGCTTTCGGTCTGCGAACTACATCACTGAGCCTCTTCTAAAAGCATTTAAATAAAAACACTCCAGCGACTGTACGCAATGTAAACATAATATCATTTTAAAGAGCTATATTAAGCGCATATGAGCTGCTTTTATATGGTTTACGGATGAGCTTCAGGGCTGGCGTTTCTTCGTCCGTGTTCACAAAACTACATATTTTAAAGGCATTTAAAAAATAAAAACACTCCAGCGATTGAACAGTAATAGTAGATTAGTGTATTGAAAACGTTAAAATGCTTGCTTATTTGTGCTGCATTTTTGTGGAAACGAATTAGCTAGTAAAGACTGTTTCATGAATATGGTCTCATCGTTTGAGCCACATAGTTCAACAAAGCACGGCCGTTTTTAATGACCAACTAATAACTTCTGCTATTTAACTGATAAGAGTTCTCAAAAAATGCAACTGTATTGAACATAGCACCCAATCACTCGTTTAATATTTTTTGTTCCCTGTCATTTCGCTGTATTTTATGTTTGATTTAGCACAGGTGCCCTCTTACGTCATACTCCGAAAGTCCCCTTAGGCATTTGTGCGCATGCGCGCTACTCATGAATGGTGCTTTATAGAGGACGCACAAAAATACAGATTAAAATCATTTATATTTAGGTTAAATGGAAGATATAGCTTGTGCTGCATGTTAGCTTGCAAATTATGCCCAAGAACATAATTTATTAAGCCATATGTCTTACTAACAAGAAACAATGCCTCTAACCACAGGTCACGTACGAAAAATAATGCCCCGTTTAAGCCATTCTGAAGGGGTGGAGCGGAAAATGAAAATAAATACGGCCTTTTAAAATTTAAATGCTCCAGCGATTTCATTCCGTCAACCCCTTAGAACCCACCAAGAGCTAAATTCAGGTGTTTGCGAGTAGTTTCATTTAAAACGGAGAGGGCTGCCTTCCGCCTGTGTTTTCTGTTGTACTGACATGAGAGTCAGGGCTCCGAGCTTTCGGTCTGCGAACTACATCACTGCCCAGACAGCAGCTGACTCCGTTCCGGATCCGTTTTCAAACCGGCAAATCCGCATAACAGTCGCATCTGTTTCAGTGCTGTAACACGGATTCGGCCCGAGCCCGGGTTTCAGTCGGCAGGAACAACAGTCGCAGAGCGGACCCGGGCCGCCTCCGTGGAAACGAGCCCAGACAGCAGCTGACTCCGTGCCGGATCCGTTTTCAAACCGGCAATTCCACATCCGTTTCAGTGCTGTAACACGGATTCAGCCCGGGTTTCAGTGGGCGGGAACAACAGTCACAAAGCGGATCAGGGCCGCGTCCGTGGAAACGAGCACGCTGTTTTTTTGAGTTCAGAAGACGATCGAGACAGATACAGACATAACGTTATGCTCCTACCTCAAAACTCCTACCATTAACTTCACCAAGGTAAGTCACACGGTGTGATCAAACTGTTCTGTTAATAAATGTATTTCTTATTATGTTGTGTACGTTACTCCTTAACTTAAAGATTTGGTGTTTTTATTGCTCCTTAGATCGGTGTTGGATTGTAGCTAACTAATTATGTTATCAGAGGGATTGCTAACATGAAGAAGACGGCAGGCCCACAGGTATGTAATTATATGTTATTAACGAATTTTAAATGCTTATATTTGTTTTTAATGTTTAAGATTGCTGGGTGGTTAGTGGTGATGGGCTAACAACTATGGTAACGGCTGAGTACTAGCTAAAACATATCGCACACCCTTTAGGCTGAATTTATTTGATCAAAAATAAAGTAATTGTAAGTAAAAGTAATTGTTTTGTGTGCTGGTGGGCTATGGAGTACACAAAGCAAGAAAATTTTAAAAACAGCCTTTTAATCCACAAAACGAATACAAGGAATCAAGGAGAGGTAGCACATCTAATAGAAACAGAAACAGGTGTGTGGAGTTAATTGCTAATTGACTAAAGAGAACAAGAACAGAACCAATTATGGGCAAACACTAACTAAACCAAAACAGATCAAACATGTGACAGTAATATTGTTACAAATTATTACACTGTGAAATAACTATATCCTATTTTAATATATTTTAAAATGCAATTTATTACTGTGATTTTTTTAGCATCATTACTCCAGTCTTCAATGTCACATGAATGATCGTTCAGAAATTATTCCAATCATAAATATGTATAGCATATATCTATTATAATATCCTGATTTGCTGCTGGATTCTTATTGGTACTTAGTTATCAAATTTTATTTTTTATGATTCACAAGAACATGATTTATTTAAAATAGGACCTGAAAAAGAACAGCGGGCAGTTTAACTGTTCAGAACAAACAAGGGACTCATGAATAACTATCAATAAACAAACAAACAAAAAACAGCTGTGAATCATTTAGGCAACAACACAGTATTAAGAATTAAACGTATGTAAACTTTTGAAAATGGTATTTTTTATAAATTCAACTATTTTTGCTTGTGGACTGTATGTAAACATTTTATGTGAAATGTCTGATTCAGGTCAGTAATAAAAATGACAAGCATTTTGTATAATCTATCTTATTTTGTTAAATAATTAACATTTTGCATATTCTGCAAGGTGTTAGTACACTTAGATCAAAAAAGTTCATCAAAATTTTCCATTCCTTTTGGTTTTAGGAAAATTTTGATGGAAGGTTTTGAAAGGTTTCACTTCAAATGTTGACTCCTGTATATATATATATATATATATATAGAGAGAGAGAGAGAGAGAGAGAGAGAGAGATGGAGAGATGGTAATAACATTTTTTTTCCCAATTTTAATCTTATTTTTAGAGACAACGAAAAGGAAAGAAATGTCTGGAGTCAGAAAGAGGGCTTGCATTTACCTTAAAAACGACATTGAAGAAGACTATTTCAACTAGAACCAACTCAAGCACACAATGGTGACAACACATTTGTAGTATAAGAACTTTCCCTGTGGTAATTATTCAGTTTCTTTTCATTCCCATTGTGTAGGCTTGTGACTTGTTTTAATCTTTGCAAATATTTTGTACAGTAAGTAAGCACTAGAATTAGAGACATGTACTACTTGGAATAGTGTTTTAAATAAATGTTAATTTTTCCTTTTGTGCAAAAAAGATCAAAATGAAAGAAAAAATGCAAAGTGGACCATCTTTTGCTCTTGTTTTGTGTAGTAATTCAGTTGTTTTATTATGAATATGCTGCTGTGTTTTGTCTTGTTTTCTAGTATAAATATCTAAATATTTTGAAATTAAGATGCCTATACCTGACAAGTAAAATCACTTAAGATATTAAGTCTTGTTTTCTAACAAAAAATATTCAGTAAAATGTTCAGTAAAATTATTGTCTATACATCTAAATCAGTACTTTTAAAGTTTTTGTTGATTTAGAGCTTCATTTTACAACTCAACAAAAAGGTGGTATAAGACAGTAAGATAATTATGCATTATATAAGATGCTTGTAGTCACTATAAAGTCATAAATTTACTTGTATGATTTGTCTTATCAAGTAACAACAAAACATGCTTTTTCTGTAAAGCTGCATTGATATATGTATTGTGAAAAGCGCTATACAAATAAACAAACTGTATTTAAATTCTAGTTGTGTATACAATTTGTGTTTGTGTGTGTAGGTCTATTTATATATAAAAAAATGAGCTGGCCCAGATCCGGCATGGTACTGGCCCAGATCCGGCATGGTACTGAACCAGATCTGGCATCGTACTGGCCCAGATCCGGAATGGTACTGGTCCAGATCTGGCATGGCACTGGCCCAGATCCGGAATGGTACTGGCCCAGATCCGGAATGGTACTGGCCCAGATCCGGAATGGTACTGGCCCAGATCCGGAATGGTACTGGCCCAGATCCGGAATGGTACTGGTCCAGATCTGGCATGGCACTGGCCCAGATCCGGAATGGTACTGGCCCAGATCCAGCATGGTACTGAACCAGATCTGACATGGTATTGGCCCAGATCCGGAATGGTACTGGCCCAGATCCGGCCTGGTACTGGACCAGATGCGGCCCACGTTTGGGCCAAATCACCATAAAGGACTCCACATCTGGCCCGGGGCTGGCCCAGTTCTGGTCCAGATGCGGAAAAACGGATCCGTGCCGGTATTGGCCCGTTGTGCCGTACAAAACCGGCCCGAGTCCATTGCGCGGATCTGGCCCAGAACTTGCGATAGGTCTGGGCCAGATCTGGGCCAGATGATTTTTGCTATCTGGGTGAGCCTCTTCTAAAAGCATTTAAATAAAAACACTCCAGCGACTGTACGCAATGTAAACATAATATCATTTTAAAGAGCTATATTAAGCGCATATGAGCTGCTTTTATATGGTTTACGGATGAGCTTCAGGGCTGGCGTTTCTTCGTCCGTGTTCACAAAACTACATATTTTAAAGGCATTTAAAAAATAAAAACACTCCAGCGATTGAACAGTAATAGTAGATTAGTGTATTGAAAACGTTAAAATGCTTGCTTATTTGTGCTGCATTTTTGTGGAAACGAATTAGCTAGTAAAGACTGTTTCATGAATATGGTCTCATCGTTTGAGCCACATAGTTCAACAAAGCACGGCCGTTTTTAATGACCAACTAATAACTTCTGCTATTTAACTGATAAGAGTTCTCAAAAAATGCAACTGTATTGAACATAGCACCCAATCACTCGTTTAATATTTTTTGTTCCCTGTCATTTCGCTGTATTTTATGTTTGATTTAGCACAGGTGCCCTCTTACGTCATACTCCGAAAGTCCCCTTAGGCATTTGTGCGCATGCGCGCTACTCATGAATGGTGCTTTATAGAGGACGCACAAAAATACAGATTAAAATCATTTATATTTAGGTTAAATGGAAGATATAGCTTGTGCTGCATGTTAGCTTGCAAATTATGCCCAAGAACATAATTTATTAAGCCATATGTCTTACTAACAAGAAACAATGCCTCTAACCACAGGTCACGTACGAAAAATAATGCCCCGTTTAAGCCATTCTGAAGGGGTGGAGCGGAAAATGAAAATAAATACGGCCTTTTAAAATTTAAATGCTCCAGCGATTTCATTCCGTCAACCCCTTAGAACCCACCAAGAGCTAAATTCAGGTGTTTGCGAGTAGTTTCATTTAAAACGGAGAGGGCTGCCTTCCGCCTGTGTTTTCTGTTGTACTGACATGAGAGTCAGGGCTCCGAGCTTTCGGTCTGCGAACTACATCACTGAGCCTCTTCTAAAAGCATTTAAATAAAAACACTCCAGCGACTGTACGCAATGTAAACATAATATCATTTTAAAGAGCTATATTAAGCGCATATGAGCTGCTTTTATATGGTTTACGGATGAGCTTCAGGGCTGGCGTTTCTTCGTCCGTGTTCACAAAACTACATATTTTAAAGGCATTTAAAAAATAAAAACACTCCAGCGATTGAACAGTAATAGTAGATTAGTGTATTGAAAACGTTAAAATGCTTGCTTATTTGTGCTGCATTTTTGTGGAAACGAATTAGCTAGTAAAGACTGTTTCATGAATATGGTCTCATCGTTTGAGCCACATAGTTCAACAAAGCACGGCCGTTTTTAATGACCAACTAATAACTTCTGCTATTTAACTGATAAGAGTTCTCAAAAAATGCAACTGTATTGAACATAGCACCCAATCACTCGTTTAATATTTTTTGTTCCCTGTCATTTCGCTGTATTTTATGTTTGATTTAGCACAGGTGCCCTCTTACGTCATACTCCGAAAGTCCCCTTAGGCATTTGTGCGCATGCGCGCTACTCATGAATGGTGCTTTATAGAGGACGCACAAAAATACAGATTAAAATCATTTATATTTAGGTTAAATGTAAGATATAGCTTGTGCTGCATGTTAGCTTGCAAATTATGCCCAAGAACATAATTTATTAAGCCATATGTCTTACTAACAAGAAACAATGCCTCTAACCACAGGTCACGTACGAAAAATAATGCCCCGTTTAAGCCATTCTGAAGGGGTGGAGCGGAAAATGAAAATAAATACGGCCTTTTAAAATTTAAATGCTCCAGCGATTTCATTCCGTCAACCCCTTAGAACCCACCAAGAGCTAAATTCAGGTGTTTGCGAGTAGTTTCATTTAAAACGGAGAGGGCTGCCTTCCGCCTGTGTTTTCTGTTGTACTGACATGAGAGTCAGGGCTCCGAGCTTTCGGTCTGCGAACTACATCACTGAGCCTCTTCTAAAAGCATTTAAATAAAAACACTCCAGCGACTGTACGCAATGTAAACATAATATCATTTTAAAGAGCTATATTAAGCGCATATGAGCTGCTTTTATATGGTTTACGGATGAGCTTCAGGGCTGGCGTTTCTTCGTCCGTGTTCACAAAACTACATATTTTAAAGGCATTTAAAAAATAAAAACACTCCAGCGATTGAACAGTAATAGTAGATTAGTGTATTGAAAACGTTAAAATGCTTGCTTATTTGTGCTGCATTTTTGTGGAAACGAATTAGCTAGTAAAGACTGTTTCATGAATATGGTCTCATCGTTTGAGCCACATAGTTCAACAAAGCACGGCCGTTTTTAATGACCAACTAATAACTTCTGCTATTTAACTGATAAGAGTTCTCAAAAAATGCAACTGTATTGAACATAGCACCCAATCACTCGTTTAATATTTTTTGTTCCCTGTCATTTCGCTGTATTTTATGTTTGATTTAGCACAGGTGCCCTCTTACGTCATACTCCGAAAGTCCCCTTAGGCATTTGTGCGCATGCGCGCTACTCATGAATGGTGCTTTATAGAGGACGCACAAAAATACAGATTAAAATCATTTATATTTAGGTTAAATGGAAGATATAGCTTGTGCTGCATGTTAGCTTGCAAATTATGCCCAAGAACATAATTTATTAAGCCATATGTCTTACTAACAAGAAACAATGCCTCTAACCACAGGTCACGTACGAAAAATAATGCCCCGTTTAAGCCATTCTGAAGGGGTGGAGCGGAAAATGAAAATAAATACGGCCTTTTAAAATTTAAATGCTCCAGCGATTTCATTCCGTCAACCCCTTAGAACCCACCAAGAGCTAAATTCAGGTGTTTGCGAGTAGTTTCATTTAAAACGGAGAGGGCTGCCTTCCGCCTGTGTTTTCTGTTGTACTGACATGAGAGTCAGGGCTCCGAGCTTTCGGTCTGCGAACTACATCACTGAGCCTCTTCTAAAAGCATTTAAATAAAAACACTCCAGCGACTGTACGCAATGTAAACATAATATCATTTTAAAGAGCTATATTAAGCGCATATGAGCTGCTTTTATATGGTTTACGGATGAGCTTCAGGGCTGGCGTTTCTTCGTCCGTGTTCACAAAACTACATATTTTAAAGGCATTTAAAAAATAAAAACACTCCAGCGATTGAACAGTAATAGTAGATTAGTGTATTGAAAACGTTAAAATGCTTGCTTATTTGTGCTGCATTTTTGTGGAAACGAATTAGCTAGTAAAGACTGTTTCATGAATATGGTCTCATCGTTTGAGCCACATAGTTCAACAAAGCACGGCCGTTTTTAATGACCAACTAATAACTTCTGCTATTTAACTGATAAGAGTTCTCAAAAAATGCAACTGTATTGAACATAGCACCCAATCACTCGTTTAATATTTTTTGTTCCCTGTCATTTCGCTGTATTTTATGTTTGATTTAGCACAGGTGCCCTCTTACGTCATACTCCGAAAGTCCCCTTAGGCATTTGTGCGCATGCGCGCTACTCATGAATGGTGCTTTATAGAGGACGCACAAAAATACAGATTAAAATCATTTATATTTAGGTTAAATGGAAGATATAGCTTGTGCTGCATGTTAGCTTGCAAATTATGCCCAAGAACATAATTTATTAAGCCATATGTCTTACTAACAAGAAACAATGCCTCTAACCACAGGTCACGTACGAAAAATAATGCCCCGTTTAAGCCATTCTGAAGGGGTGGAGCGGAAAATGAAAATAAATACGGCCTTTTAAAATTTAAATGCTCCAGCGATTTCATTCCGTCAACCCCTTAGAACCCACCAAGAGCTAAATTCAGGTGTTTGCGAGTAGTTTCATTTAAAACGGAGAGGGCTGCCTTCCGCCTGTGTTTTCTGTTGTACTGACATGAGAGTCAGGGCTCCGAGCTTTCGGTCTGCGAACTACATCACTGAGCCTCTTCTAAAAGCATTTAAATAAAAACACTCCAGCGACTGTACGCAATGTAAACATAATATCATTTTAAAGAGCTATATTAAGCGCATATGAGCTGCTTTTATATGGTTTACGGATGAGCTTCAGGGCTGGCGTTTCTTCGTCCGTGTTCACAAAACTACATATTTTAAAGGCATTTAAAAAATAAAAACACTCCAGCGATTGAACAGTAATAGTAGATTAGTGTATTGAAAACGTTAAAATGCTTGCTTATTTGTGCTGCATTTTTGTGGAAACGAATTAGCTAGTAAAGACTGTTTCATGAATATGGTCTCATCGTTTGAGCCACATAGTTCAACAAAGCACGGCCGTTTTTAATGACCAACTAATAACTTCTGCTATTTAACTGATAAGAGTTCTCAAAAAATGCAACTGTATTGAACATAGCACCCAATCACTCGTTTAATATTTTTTGTTCCCTGTCATTTCGCTGTATTTTATGTTTGATTTAGCACAGGTGCCCTCTTACGTCATACTCCGAAAGTCCCCTTAGGCATTTGTGCGCATGCGCGCTACTCATGAATGGTGCTTTATAGAGGACGCACAAAAATACAGATTAAAATCATTTATATTTAGGTTAAATGGAAGATATAGCTTGTGCTGCATGTTAGCTTGCAAATTATGCCCAAGAACATAATTTATTAAGCCATATGTCTTACTAACAAGAAACAATGCCTCTAACCACAGGTCACGTACGAAAAATAATGCCCCGTTTAAGCCATTCTGAAGGGGTGGAGCGGAAAATGAAAATAAATACGGCCTTTTAAAATTTAAATGCTCCAGCGATTTCATTCCGTCAACCCCTTAGAACCCACCAAGAGCTAAATTCAGGTGTTTGCGAGTAGTTTCATTTAAAACGGAGAGGGCTGCCTTCCGCCTGTGTTTTCTGTTGTACTGACATGAGAGTCAGGGCTCCGAGCTTTCGGTCTGCGAACTACATCACTGAGCCTCTTCTAAAAGCATTTAAATAAAAACACTCCAGCGACTGTACGCAATGTAAACATAATATCATTTTAAAGAGCTATATTAAGCGCATATGAGCTGCTTTTATATGGTTTACGGATGAGCTTCAGGGCTGGCGTTTCTTCGTCCGTGTTCACAAAACTACATATTTTAAAGGCATTTAAAAAATAAAAACACTCCAGCGATTGAACAGTAATAGTAGATTAGTGTATTGAAAACGTTAAAATGCTTGCTTATTTGTGCTGCATTTTTGTGGAAACGAATTAGCTAGTAAAGACTGTTTCATGAATATGGTCTCATCGTTTGAGCCACATAGTTCAACAAAGCACGGCCGTTTTTAATGACCAACTAATAACTTCTGCTATTTAACTGATAAGAGTTCTCAAAAAATGCAACTGTATTGAACATAGCACCCAATCACTCGTTTAATATTTTTTGTTCCCTGTCATTTCGCTGTATTTTATGTTTGATTTAGCACAGGTGCCCTCTTACGTCATACTCCGAAAGTCCCCTTAGGCATTTGTGCGCATGCGCGCTACTCATGAATGGTGCTTTATAGAGGACGCACAAAAATACAGATTAAAATCATTTATATTTAGGTTAAATGGAAGATATAGCTTGTGCTGCATGTTAGCTTGCAAATTATGCCCAAGAACATAATTTATTAAGCCATATGTCTTACTAACAAGAAACAATGCCTCTAACCACAGGTCACGTACGAAAAATAATGCCCCGTTTAAGCCATTCTGAAGGGGTGGAGCGGAAAATGAAAATAAATACGGCCTTTTAAAATTTAAATGCTCCAGCGATTTCATTCCGTCAACCCCTTAGAACCCACCAAGAGCTAAATTCAGGTGTTTGCGAGTAGTTTCATTTAAAACGGAGAGGGCTGCCTTCAGCCTGTGTTTTCTGTTGTACTGACATGAGAGTCGGGGCTCCGAGCTCTCGGTCTGCGAACTACATCACTGAACCTCTTTTAAAAGCATTTAAATAAAAACACTCCAGCGACTGTACGCAATGTAAACATAATATCATTTTAAAGAGCTTTATTAAGCGCATATGAGCTGCTTTTATATGGTTTACGGATAAGCTTCAGGGCTGGCGTTTCTTCGTCCGTGTTCACAAAACTACATATTTTAAAGGCATTTAAAAAATAAAAACACTCCAGCGATTGAACAGTAATAGTAGATTAGTGTATTGAAAACGTTAAAATGCTTGCTTATTTGTGCTGCATTTTTGTGGAAACGAATTAGCTAGTAAAGACTGTTTCATGAATATGGTCTCATCGTTTGAGCCACATAGTTCAACAAAGCACGGCCGTTTTTAATGACCAACTAATAACTTCTGCTATTTAACTGATAAGAGTTCTCAAAAAATGCAACTGTATTGAACATAGCACCCAATCACTCGTTTAATATTTTTTGTTCCCTGTCATTTCGCTGTATTTTATGTTTGATTTAGCACAGGTGCCCTCTTACGTCATACTCCGAAAGTCCCCTTAGGCATTTGTGCGCATGCGCGCTACTCATAAATGGTGCTTTATAGAGGACGCACAAAAATACAGATTAAAATCATTTATATTTAGGTTAAATGGAAGATATAGCTTGTGCTGCATGTTAGCTTGCAAATTATGCCCAAGAACATAATTTATTAAGCCATATGTCTTACTAACAAGAAACAATGCCTCTAACCACAGGTCACATACGAAAAATAATGCCCCGTTTAAGCCATTCTGAAGGGGTGGAGCGGAAAATGAAAATAAATACGGCCTTTTAAAATTTAAATGCTCCAGCGATTTCATTCCGTCAACCCCTTAGAACCCACCAAGAGCTAAATTCAGGTGTTTGCGAGTAGTTTCATTTAAAACGGAGAGGGCTGCCTTCCGCCTGTGTTTTCTGTTGTACTGACATGAGAGTCAGGGCTCCGAGCTTTCGGTCTGCGAACTACATCACTGAGCCTCTTCTAAAAGCATATAAAAGCACTCCAGCGACTGTACGCAATGTAAACATAATATCATTTTAAAGAGCTATATTAAGCGCATATGAGCTGCTTTTATATGGTTTACGGATGAGCTTCAGGGCCGGCGTTTCTTCGTCCGTGTTCACAAAACTACATATTTTAAAGGCATTTAAAAAATAAAAACACTCCAGCGATTGAACAGTAATAGTAGATTAGTGTATTGAAAACGTTAAAATGCTTGCTTATTTGTGCTGCATTTTTGTGGAAACGAATTAGCTAGTAAAGACTGTTTCATGAATATGGTCTCATCGTTTGAGCCACATAGTTCAACAAAGCACGGCCGTTTTTAATGACCAACTAATAACTTCTGCTATTTAACTGATAAGAGTTCTCAAAAAATGCAACTGTATTGAACATAGCACCCAATCACTCGTTTAATATTTTTTGTTCCCTGTCATTTCGCTGTATTTTATGTTTGATTTAGCACAGGTGCCCTCTTACGTCATACTCCGAAAGTCCCCTTAGGCATTTGTGCGCATGCGCGCTACTCATAAATGGTGCATTATAGAGGACGCACAAAAATACAGATTAAAATCATTTATATTTAGGTTAAATGTAAGATATAGCTTGTGCTGCATGTTAGCTTGCAAATTATGCCCAAGAACATAATTTATTAAGCCATATGTCTTACTAACAAGAAACAATGCCTCTAACCACAGGTCACGTACGAAAAATAATGCCCCGTTTAAGCCATTCTGAAGGGGTGGAGCGGAAAATGAAAATAAATACGGCCTTTTAAAATTTAAATGCTCCAGCGATTTCATTCCGTCAACCCCTTAGAACCCACCAAGAGCTAAATTCAGGTGTTTGCGAGTAGTTTCATTTAAAACGGAGAGGGCTGCCTTCAGCCTGTGTTTTCTGTTGTACTGACATGAGAGTCGGGGCTCCGAGCTCTCGGTCTGCGAACTACATCACTGAACCTCTTTTAAAAGCATTTAAATAAAAACACTCCAGCGACTGTACGCAATGTAAACATAATATCATTTTAAAGAGCTTTATTAAGCGCATATGAGCTGCTTTTATATGGTTTACGGATAAGCTTCAGGGCTGGCGTTTCTTCGTCCGTGTTCACAAAACTACATATTTTAAAGGCATTTAAAAAATAAAAACACTCCAGCGATTGAACAGTAATAGTAGATTAGTGTATTGAAAACGTTAAAATGCTTGCTTATTTGTGCTGCATTTTTGTGGAAACGAATTAGCTAGTAAAGACTGTTTCATGAATATGGTCTCATCGTTTGAGCCACATAGTTCAACAAAGCACGGCCGTTTTTAATGACCAACTAATAACTTCTGCTATTTAACTGATAAGAGTTCTCAAAAAATGCAACTGTATTGAACATAGCACCCAATCACTCGTTTAATATTTTTTGTTCCCTGTCATTTCGCTGTATTTTATGTTTGATTTAGCACAGGTGCCCTCTTACGTCATACTCCGAAAGTCCCCTTAGGCATTTGTGCGCATGCGCGCTACTCATGAATGGTGCTTTATAGAGGACGCACAAAAATACAGATTAAAATCATTTATATTTAGGTTAAATGTCAGATATAGCTTGTGCTGCATGTTAGCTTGCAAATTATGCCCAAGAACATAATTTATTAAGCCATATGTCTTACTAACAAGAAACAATGCCTCTAACCACAGGTCACGTACGAAAAATAATGCCCCGTTTAAGCCATTCTACTCCACTGAAGGGGTGGAGCGGAAAATGAAAATAAATACGGCCTTTTAAAATTTAAATGCTCCAGCGATTTCATTCCGTCAACCCCTTAGAACCCACCAAGAGCTAAATTCAGGTGTTTGCGAGTAGTTTCATTTAAAACGGAGAGGGCTGCCTTCCGCCTGTGTTTTCTGTTGTACTGACATGAGAGTCAGGGCTCCGTGCTTTCGGTCTGCGAACTACATCACTGAGCCTCTTCTAAAAGCATTTAAATAAAAACACTCCAGCGACTGTACGCAATGTAAACATAATATCATTTTAAAGAGCTATATTAAGCGCATATGAGCTGCTTTTATATGGTTTACGGATGAGCTTCAGGGCTGGCGTTTCTTCGTCCGTGTTCACAAAACTACATATTTTAAAGGCATTTAAAAAATAAAAACACTCCAGCGATTGAACAGTAATAGTAGATTAGTGTATTGAAAACGTTAAAATGCTTGCTTATTTGTGCTGCATTTTTGTGGAAACGAATTAGCTAGTAAAGACTGTTTCATGAATATGGTCTCATCGTTTGAGCCACATAGTTCAACAAAGCACGGCCGTTTTTAATGACCAACTAATAACTTCTGCTATTTAACTGATAAGAGTTCTCAAAAAATGCAACTGTATTGAACATAGCACCCAATCACTCGTTTAATATTTTTTGTTCCCTGTCATTTCGCTGTATTTTATGTTTGATTTAGCACAGGTGCCCTCTTACGTCATACTCCGAAAGTCCCCTTAGGCATTTGTGCGCATGCGCGCTACTCATAAATGGTGCTTTATAGAGGACGCACAAAAATACAGATTAAAATCATTTATATTTAGGTTAAATGGAAGATATAGCTTGTGCTGCATGTTAGCTTGCAAATTATGCCCAAGAACATAATGTATTAAGCCATATGTCTTACTAACAAGAAACAATGCCTCTAACCACAGGTCACGTACGAAAAATAATGCCCCGTTTAAGCCATTCTGAAGGGGTGGAGCGGAAAATGAAAATAAATACGGCCTTTTAAAATTTAAATGCTCCAGCGATTTCATTCCGTCAACCCCTTAGAACCCACCAAGAGCTAAATTCAGGTGTTTGCGAGTAGTTTCATTTAAAACGGAGAGGGCTGCCTTCCGCCTGTGTTTTCTGTTGTACTGACATGAGAGTCAGGGCTCCGAGCTTTCGGTCTGCGAACTACATCACTGAGCCTCTTCTAAAAGCATTTAAATAAAAACACTCCAGCGACTGTACGCAATGTAAACATAATATCATTTTAAAGAGCTATATTAAGCGCATATGAGCTGCTTTTATATGGTTTACGGATGAGCTTCAGGGCTGGCGTTTCTTCGTCCGTGTTCACAAAACTACATATTTTAAAGGCATTTAAAAAATAAAAACACTCCAGCGATTGAACAGTAATAGTAGATTAGTGTATTGAAAACGTTAAAATGCTTGCTTATTTGTGCTGCATTTTTGTGGAAACGAATTAGCTAGTAAAGACTGTTTCATGAATATGGTCTCATCGTTTGAGCCACATAGTTCAACAAAGCACGGCCGTTTTTAATGACCAACTAATAACTTCTGCTATTTAACTGATAAGAGTTCTCAAAAAATGCAACTGTATTGAACATAGCACCCAATCACTCGTTTAATATTTTTTGTTCCCTGTCATTTCGCTGTATTTTATGTTTGATTTAGCACAGGTGCCCTCTTACGTCATACTCCGAAAGTCCCCTTAGGCATTTGTGCGCATGCGCGCTACTCATGAATGGTGCTTTATAGAGGACGCACAAAAATACAGATTAAAATCATTTATATTTAGGTTAAATGGAAGATATAGCTTGTGCTGCATGTTAGCTTGCAAATTATGCCCAAGAACATAATTTATTAAGCCATATGTCTTACTAACAAGAAACAATGCCTCTAACCACAGGTCACGTACGAAAAATAATGCCCCGTTTAAGCCATTCTGAAGGGGTGGAGCGGAAAATGAAAATAAATACGGCCTTTTAAAATTTAAATGCTCCAGCGATTTCATTCCGTCAACCCCTTAGAACCCACCAAGAGCTAAATTCAGGTGTTTGCGAGTAGTTTCATTTAAAACGGAGAGGGCTGCCTTCCGCCTGTGTTTTCTGTTGTACTGACATGAGAGTCAGGGCTCCGAGCTTTCGGTCTGCGAACTACATCACTGAGCCTCTTCTAAAAGCATTTACATAAAAACACTCCAGCGACTGTACGCAATGTAAACATAATATCATTTTAAAGAGCTATATTAAGCGCATATGAGCTGCTTTTATATGGTTTACGGATGAGCTTCAGGGCTGGCGTTTCTTCGTCCGTGTTCACAAAACTACATATTTTAAAGGCATTTAAAAAATAAAAACACTCCAGCGATTGAACAGTAATAGTAGATTAGTGTATTGAAAACGTTAAAATGCTTGCTTATTTGTGCTGCATTTTTGTGGAAACGAATTAGCTAGTAAAGACTGTTTCATGAATATGGTCTCATCGTTTGAGCCACATAGTTCAACAAAGCACGGCCGTTTTTAATGACCAACTAATAACTTCTGCTATTTAACTGATAAGAGTTCTCAAAAAATGCAACTGTATTGAACATAGCACCCAATCACTCGTTTAATATTTTTTGTTCCCTGTCATTTCGCTGTATTTTATGTTTGATTTAGCACAGGTGCCCTCTTACGTCATACTCCGAAAGTCCCCTTAGGCATTTGTGCGCATGCGCGCTACTCATAAATGGTGCTTTATAGAGGACGCACAAAAATACAGATTAAAATCATTTATATTTAGGTTAAATGGAAGATATAGCTTGTGCTGCATGTTAGCTTGCAAATTATGCCCAAGAACATAATTTATTAAGCCATATGTCTTACTAACAAGAAACAATGCCTCTAACCACAGGTCACGTACGAAAAATAATGCCCCGTTTAAGCCATTCTGAAGGGGTGGAGCGGAAAATGAAAATAAATACGGCCTTTTAAAATTTAAATGCTCCAGCGATTTCATTCCGTCAACCCCTTAGAACCCACCAAGAGCTAAATTCAGGTGTTTGCGAGTAGTTTCATTTAAAACGGAGAGGGCTGCCTTCCGCCTGTGTTTTCTGTTGTACTGACATGAGAGTCAGGGCTCCGAGCTTTCGGTCTGCGAACTACATCACTGAGCCTCTTCTAAAAGCATTTAAATAAAAACACTCCAGCGACTGTACGCAATGTAAACATAATATCATTTTAAAGAGCTATATTAAGCGCATATGAGCTGCTTTTATATGGTTTACGGATGAGCTTCAGGGCTGGCGTTTCTTCGTCCGTGTTCACAAAACTACATATTTTAAAGGCATTTAAAAAATAAAAACACTCCAGCGATTGAACAGTAATAGTAGATTAGTGTATTGAAAACGTTAAAATGCTTGCTTATTTGTGCTGCATTTTTGTGGAAACGAATTAGCTAGTAAAGACTGTTTCATGAATATGGTCTCATCGTTTGAGCCACATAGTTCAACAAAGCACGGCCGTTTTTAATGACCAACTAATAACTTCTGCTATTTAACTGATAAGAGTTCTCAAAAAATGCAACTGTATTGAACATAGCACCCAATCACTCGTTTAATATTTTTTGTTCCCTGTCATTTCGCTGTATTTTATGTTTGATTTAGCACAGGTGCCCTCTTACGTCATACTCCGAAAGTCCCCTTAGGCATTTGTGCGCATGCGCGCTACTCATGAATGGTGCTTTATAGAGGACGCACAAAAATACAGATTAAAATCATTTATATTTAGGTTAAATGGAAGATATAGCTTGTGCTGCATGTTAGCTTGCAAATTATGCCCAAGAACATAATTTATTAAGCCATATGTCTTACTAACAAGAAACAATGCCTCTAACCACAGGTCACGTACGAAAAATAATGCCCCGTTTAAGCCATTCTGAAGGGGTGGAGCGGAAAATGAAAATAAATACGGCCTTTTAAAATTTAAATGCTCCAGCGATTTCATTCCGTCAACCCCTTAGAACCCACCAAGAGCTAAATTCAGGTGTTTGCGAGTAGTTTCATTTAAAACGGAGAGGGCTGCCTTCCGCCTGTGTTTTCTGTTGTACTGACATGAGAGTCAGGGCTCCGAGCTTTCGGTCTGCGAACTACATCACTGAGCCTCTTCTAAAAGCATTTAAATAAAAACACTCCAGCGACTGTACGCAATGTAAACATAATATCATTTTAAAGAGCTATATTAAGCGCATATGAGCTGCTTTTATATGGTTTACGGATGAGCTTCAGGGCTGGCGTTTCTTCGTCCGTGTTCACAAAACTACATATTTTAAAGGCATTTAAAAAATAAAAACACTCCAGCGATTGAACAGTAATAGTAGATTAGTGTATTGAAAACGTTAAAATGCTTGCTTATTTGTGCTGCATTTTTGTGGAAACGAATTAGCTAGTAAAGACTGTTTCATGAATATGGTCTCATCGTTTGAGCCACATAGTTCAACAAAGCACGGCCGTTTTTAATGACCAACTAATAACTTCTGCTATTTAACTGATAAGAGTTCTCAAAAAATGCAACTGTATTGAACATAGCACCCAATCACTCGTTTAATATTTTTTGTTCCCTGTCATTTCGCTGTATTTTATGTTTGATTTAGCACAGGTGCCCTCTTACGTCATACTCCGAAAGTCCCCTTAGGCATTTGTGCGCATGCGCGCTACTCATGAATGGTGCTTTATAGAGGACGCACAAAAATACAGATTAAAATCATTTATATTTAGGTTAAATGGAAGATATAGCTTGTGCTGCATGTTAGCTTGCAAATTATGCCCAAGAACATAATTTATTAAGCCATATGTCTTACTAACAAGAAACAATGCCTCTAACCACAGGTCACGTACGAAAAATAATGCCCCGTTTAAGCCATTCTGAAGGGGTGGAGCGGAAAATGAAAATAAATACGGCCTTTTAAAATTTAAATGCTCCAGCGATTTCATTCCGTCAACCCCTTAGAACCCACCAAGAGCTAAATTCAGGTGTTTGCGAGTAGTTTCATTTAAAACGGAGAGGGCTGCCTTCCGCCTGTGTTTTCTGTTGTACTGACATGAGAGTCAGGGCTCCGAGCTTTCGGTCTGCGAACTACATCACTGAGCCTCTTCTAAAAGCATTTAAATAAAAACACTCCAGCGACTGTACGCAATGTAAACATAATATCATTTTAAAGAGCTATATTAAGCGCATATGAGCTGCTTTTATATGGTTTACGGATGAGCTTCAGGGCTGGCGTTTCTTCGTCCGTGTTCACAAAACTACATATTTTAAAGGCATTTAAAAAATAAAAACACTCCAGCGATTGAACAGTAATAGTAGATTAGTGTATTGAAAACGTTAAAATGCTTGCTTATTTGTGCTGCATTTTTGTGGAAACGAATTAGCTAGTAAAGACTGTTTCATGAATATGGTCTCATCGTTTGAGCCACATAGTTCAACAAAGCACGGCCGTTTTTAATGACCAACTAATAACTTCTGCTATTTAACTGATAAGAGTTCTCAAAAAATGCAACTGTATTGAACATAGCACCCAATCACTCGTTTAATATTTTTTGTTCCCTGTCATTTCGCTGTATTTTATGTTTGATTTAGCACAGGTGCCCTCTTACGTCATACTCCGAAAGTCCCCTTAGGCATTTGTGCGCATGCGCGCTACTCATGAATGGTGCTTTATAGAGGACGCACAAAAATACAGATTAAAATCATTTATATTTAGGTTAAATGGAAGATATAGCTTGTGCTGCATGTTAGCTTGCAAATTATGCCCAAGAACATAATTTATTAAGCCATATGTCTTACTAACAAGAAACAATGCCTCTAACCACAGGTCACGTACGAAAAATAATGCCCCGTTTAAGCCATTCTGAAGGGGTGGAGCGGAAAATGAAAATAAATACGGCCTTTTAAAATTTAAATGCTCCAGCGATTTCATTCCGTCAACCCCTTAGAACCCACCAAGAGCTAAATTCAGGTGTTTGCGAGTAGTTTCATTTAAAACGGAGAGGGCTGCCTTCCGCCTGTGTTTTCTGTTGTACTGACATGAGAGTCAGGGCTCCGAGCTTTCGGTCTGCGAACTACATCACTGAGCCTCTTCTAAAAGCATTTAAATAAAAACACTCCAGCGACTGTACGCAATGTAAACATAATATCATTTTAAAGAGCTATATTAAGCGCATATGAGCTGCTTTTATATGGTTTACGGATGAGCTTCAGGGCTGGCGTTTCTTCGTCCGTGTTCACAAAACTACATATTTTAAAGGCATTTAAAAAATAAAAACACTCCAGCGATTGAACAGTAATAGTAGATTAGTGTATTGAAAACGTTAAAATGCTTGCTTATTTGTGCTGCATTTTTGTGGAAACGAATTAGCTAGTAAAGACTGTTTCATGAATATGGTCTCATCGTTTGAGCCACATAGTTCAACAAAGCACGGCCGTTTTTAACGACCAACTAATAACTTCTGCTATTTAACTGATAAGAGTTCTCAAAAAATGCAACTGTATTGAACATAGCACCCAATCACTCGTTTAATATTTTTTGTTCCCTGTCATTTCGCTGTATTTTATGTTTGATTTAGCACAGGTGCCCTCTTACGTCATACTCCGAAAGTCCCCTTAGGCATTTGTGCGCATGCGCGCTACTCATGAATGGTGCTTTATAGAGGACGCACAAAAATACAGATTAAAATCATTTATATTTAGGTTAAATGGAAGATATAGCTTGTGCTGCATGTTAGCTTGCAAATTATGCCCAAGAACATAATTTATTAAGCCATATGTCTTACTAACAAGAAACAATGCCTCTAACCACAGGTCACGTACGAAAAATAATGCCCCGTTTAAGCCATTCTGAAGGGGTGGAGCGGAAAATGAAAATAAATACGGCCTTTTAAAATTTAAATGCTCCAGCGATTTCATTCCGTCAACCCCTTAGAACCCACCAAGAGCTAAATTCAGGTGTTTGCGAGTAGTTTCATTTAAAACGGAGAGGGCTGCCTTCCGCCTGTGTTTTCTGTTGTACTGACATGAGAGTCAGGGCTCCGAGCTTTCGGTCTGCGAACTACATCACTGAGCCTCTTCTAAAAGCATTTAAATAAAAACACTCCAGCGACTGTACGCAATGTAAACATAATATCATTTTAAAGAGCTATATTAAGCGCATATGAGCTGCTTTTATATGGTTTACGGATGAGCTTCAGGGCTGGCGTTTCTTCGTCCGTGTTCACAAAACTACATATTTTAAAGGCATTTAAAAAATAAAAACACTCCAGCGATTGAACAGTAATAGTAGATTAGTGTATTGAAAACGTTAAAATGCTTGCTTATTTGTGCTGCATTTTTGTGGAAACGAATTAGCTAGTAAAGACTGTTTCATGAATATGGTCTCATCGTTTGAGCCACATAGTTCAACAAAGCACGGCCGTTTTTAATGACCAACTAATAACTTCTGCTATTTAACTGATAAGAGTTCTCAAAAAATGCAACTGTATTGAACATAGCACCCAATCACTCGTTTAATATTTTTTGTTCCCTGTCATTTCGCTGTATTTTATGTTTGATTTAGCACAGGTGCCCTCTTACGTCATACTCCGAAAGTCCCCTTAGGCATTTGTGCGCATGCGCGCTACTCATGAATGGTGCTTTATAGAGGACGCACAAAAATACAGATTAAAATCATTTATATTTAGGTTAAATGGAAGATATAGCTTGTGCTGCATGTTAGCTTGCAAATTATGCCCAAGAACATAATTTATTAAGCCATATGTCTTACTAACAAGAAACAATGCCTCTAACCACAGGTCACGTACGAAAAATAATGCCCCGTTTAAGCCATTCTGAAGGGGTGGAGCGGAAAATGAAAATAAATACGGCCTTTTAAAATTTAAATGCTCCAGCGATTTCATTCCGTCAACCCCTTAGAACCCACCAAGAGCTAAATTCAGGTGTTTGCGAGTAGTTTCATTTAAAACGGAGAGGGCTGCCTTCCGCCTGTGTTTTCTGTTGTACTGACATGAGAGTCAGGGCTCCGAGCTTTCGGTCTGCGAACTACATCACTGAGCCTCTTCTAAAAGCATTTAAATAAAAACACTCCAGCGACTGTACGCAATGTAAACATAATATCATTTTAAAGAGCTATATTAAGCGCATATGAGCTGCTTTTATATGGTTTACGGATGAGCTTCAGGGCTGGCGTTTCTTCGTCCGTGTTCACAAAACTACATATTTTAAAGGCATTTAAAAAATAAAAACACTCCAGCGATTGAACAGTAATAGTAGATTAGTGTATTGAAAACGTTAAAATGCTTGCTTATTTGTGCTGCATTTTTGTGGAAACGAATTAGCTAGTAAAGACTGTTTCATGAATATGGTCTCATCGTTTGAGCCACATAGTTCAACAAAGCACGGCCGTTTTTAATGACCAACTAATAACTTCTGCTATTTAACTGATAAGAGTTCTCAAAAAATGCAACTGTATTGAACATAGCACCCAATCACTCGTTTAATATTTTTTGTTCCCTGTCATTTCGCTGTATTTTATGTTTGATTTAGCACAGGTGCCCTCTTACGTCATACTCCGAAAGTCCCCTTAGGCATTTGTGCGCATGCGCGCTACTCATAAATGGTGCTTTATAGAGGACGCACAAAAATACAGATTAAAATCATTTATATTTAGGTTAAATGGAAGATATAGCTTGTGCTGCATGTTAGCTTGCAAATTATGCCCAAGAACATAATTTATTAAGCCATATGTCTTACTAACAAGAAACAATGCCTCTAACCACAGGTCACGTACGAAAAATAATGCCCCGTTTAAGCCATTCTGAAGGGGTGGAGCGGAAAATGAAAATAAATACGGCCTTTTAAAATTTAAATGCTCCAGCGATTTCATTCCGTCAACCCCTTAGAACCCACCAAGAGCTAAATTCAGGTGTTTGCGAGTAGTTTCATTTAAACGGAGAGGGCTGCCTTCCGCCTGTGTTTTCTGTTGTACTGACATGAGAGTCAGGGCTCCGAGCTTTCGGTCTGCGAACTACATCACTGAGCCTCTTCTAAAAGCATTTAAATAAAAACACTCCAGCGACTGTACGCAATGTAAACATAATATCATTTTAAAGAGCTATATTAAGCGCATATGAGCTGCTTTTATATGGTTTACGGATGAGCTTCAGGGCTGGCGTTTCTTCGTCCGTGTTCACAAAACTACATATTTTAAAGGCATTTAAAAAATAAAAACACTCCAGCGATTGAACAGTAATAGTAGATTAGTGTATTGAAAACGTTAAAATGCTTGCTTATTTGTGCTGCATTTTTGTGGAAACGAATTAGCTAGTAAAGACTGTTTCATGAATATGGTCTCATCGTTTGAGCCACATAGTTCAACAAAGCACGGCCGTTTTTAATGACCAACTAATAACTTCTGCTATTTAACTGATAAGAGTTCTCAAAAAATGCAACTGTATTGAACATAGCACCCAATCACTCGTTTAATATTTTTTGTTCCCTGTCATTTCGCTGTATTTTATGTTTGATTTAGCACAGGTGCCCTCTTACGTCATACTCCGAAAGTCCCCTTAGGCATTTGTGCGCATGCGCGCTACTCATGAATGGTGCTTTATAGAGGACGCACAAAAATACAGATTAAAATCATTTATATTTAGGTTAAATGGAAGATATAGCTTGTGCTGCATGTTAGCTTGCAAATTATGCCCAAGAACATAATTTATTAAGCCATATGTCTTACTAACAAGAAACAATGCCTCTAACCACAGGTCACGTACGAAAAATAATGCCCCGTTTAAGCCATTCTGAAGGGGTGGAGCGGAAAATGAAAATAAATACGGCCTTTTAAAATTTAAATGCTCCAGCGATTTCATTCCGTCAACCCCTTAGAACCCACCAAGAGCTAAATTCAGGTGTTTGCGAGTAGTTTCATTTAAAACGGAGAGGGCTGCCTTCCGCCTGTGTTTTCTGTTGTACTGACATGAGAGTCAGGGCTCCGAGCTTTCGGTCTGCGAACTACATCACTGAGCCTCTTCTAAAAGCATTTAAATAAAAACACTCCAGCGACTGTACGCAATGTAAACATAATATCATTTTAAAGAGCTATATTAAGCGCATATGAGCTGCTTTTATATGGTTTACGGATGAGCTTCAGGGCTGGCGTTTCTTCGTCCGTGTTCACAAAACTACATATTTTAAAGGCATTTAAAAAATAAAAACACTCCAGCGATTGAACAGTAATAGTAGATTAGTGTATTGAAAACGTTAAAATGCTTGCTTATTTGTGCTGCATTTTTGTGGAAACGAATTAGCTAGTAAAGACTGTTTCATGAATATGGTCTCATCGTTTGAGCCACATAGTTCAACAAAGCACGGCCGTTTTTAATGACCAACTAATAACTTCTGCTATTTAACTGATAAGAGTTCTCAAAAAATGCAACTGTATTGAACATAGCACCCAATCACTCGTTTAATATTTTTTGTTCCCTGTCATTTCGCTGTATTTTATGTTTGATTTAGCACAGGTGCCCTCTTACGTCATACTCCGAAAGTCCCCTTAGGCATTTGTGCGCATGCGCGCTACTCATAAATGGTGCTTTATAGAGGACGCACAAAAATACAGATTAAAATCATTTATATTTAGGTTAAATGGAAGATATAGCTTGTGCTGCATGTTAGCTTGCAAATTATGCCCAAGAACATAATTTATTAAGCCATATGTCTTACTAACAAGAAACAATGCCTCTAACCACAGGTCACGTACGAAAAATAATGCCCCGTTTAAGCCATTCTGAAGGGGTGGAGCGGAAAATGAAAATAAATACGGCCTTTTAAAATTTAAATGCTCCAGCGATTTCATTCCGTCAACCCCTTAGAACCCACCAAGAGCTAAATTCAGGTGTTTGCGAGTAGTTTCATTTAAAACGGAGAGGGCTGCCTTCAGCCTGTGTTTTCTGTTGTACTGACATGAGAGTCAGGGCTCCGAGCTTTCGGTCTGCGAACTACATCACTGAGCCTCTTCTAAAAGCATTTAAATAAAAACACTCCAGCGACTGTACGCAATGTAAACATAATATCATTTTAAAGAGCTATATTAAGCGCATATGAGCTGCTTTTATATGGTTTACGGATGAGCTTCAGGGCTGGCGTTTCTTCGTCCGTGTTCACAAAACTACATATTTTAAAGGCATTTAAAAAATAAAAACACTCCAGCGATTGAACAGTAATAGTAGATTAGTGTATTGAAAACGTTAAAATGCTTGCTTATTTGTGCTGCATTTTTGTGGAAACGAATTAGCTAGTAAAGACTGTTTCATGAATATGGTCTCATCGTTTGAGCCACATAGTTCAACAAAGCACGGCCGTTTTTAATGACCAACTAATAACTTCTGCTATTTAACTGATAAGAGTTCTCAAAAAATGCAACTGTATTGAACATAGCACCCAATCACTCGTTTAATATTTTTTGTTCCCTGTCATTTCGCTGTATTTTATGTTTGATTTAGCACAGGTGCCCTCTTACGTCATACTCCGAAAGTCCCCTTAGGCATTTGTGCGCATGCGCGCTACTCATAAATGGTGCTTTATAGAGGACGCACAAAAATACAGATTAAAATCATTTATATTTAGGTTAAATGGAAGATATAGCTTGTGCTGCATGTTAGCTTGCAAATTATGCCCAAGAACATAATTTATTAAGCCATATGTCTTACTAACAAGAAACAATGCCTCTAACCACAGGTCACGTACGAAAAATAATGCCCCGTTTAAGCCATTCTACTCCACTGAAGGGGTGGAGCGGAAAATGAAAATAAATACGGCCTTTTAAAATTTAAATGCTCCAGCGATTTCATTCCGTCAACCCCTTAGAACCCACCAAGAGCTAAATGCAGGTGTTTGCGAGTAGTTTCATTTAAAACGGAGAGGGCTGCCTTCAGCCAGTGTTTTCTGTTGTACTGACTTGAGAGTCAAGGCTCCGAGCTCTCGGTCTGCGAACTACATCACTGAGCCTCTTTTAAAAGCATATAAAAGCAATCCAGCGACTGTACGCAATGTAAACATAATATCATTTTAAAGAGCTATATTAAGCGCATATGAGCTGCTTTTATATGGTTTACGGATGAGCTTCAGGGCCGGCGTTTCTTCGTCCGTGTTCACAAAACTACATATTTTAAAGGCATTTAAAAAATAAAAACACTCCAGCGATTGAACAGTAATAGTAGATTAGTGTATTGAAAACGTTAAAATGCTTGCTTATTTGTGCTGCATTTTTGTGGAAACAAATTAGCTAGTAAAGACTGTTTCATGAATATGGTCTCATCGTTTGAGCCACATAGTTCAACAAAGCACGGCCGTTTTTAATGACCAACTAATAACTTCTGCTATTTAACTGATTAGATTTCTCAAAAAATGCAACTGTATTGAACATAGCACCCAATCACTCGTTTAATATTTTTTGTTCCCTGTCATTTCGCTGTATTTTTTGTTTGATTTAGCACAGGTGCCCTCTTACGTCATACTCCGAAAGTCCCCTTAGGCATTTGTGCGCATGCGCACTACTCATAAATGGTGCTTCATAGAGGACGCACAAAAATACAGATTAAAATCATTTATATTTAGGTTAAATGTAAGATATAGCTTGTGCTGCATGTTAGCTTGCAAATTATGCCCAAGAACATAATTTATTAAGCCATATGTCTTACTAACAAGAAACAATGCCTCTAACCACAGGTCACGTACGAAAAATAATGCCCCGTTTAAGCCATTCTGAAGGGGTGGAGCGGAAAATGAAAATAAATACGGCCTTTTAAAATTTAAATGCTCCAGCGATTTCATTCCGTCAACCCCTTAGAACCCACCAAGAGCTAAATGCAGGTGTTTGCGAGTAGTTTCATTTAAAACGGAGAGGGCTGCCTTCAGCCAGTGTTTTCTGTTGTACTGACTTGAGAGTCAAGGCTCCGAGCTCTCGGTCTGCGAACTACATCACTGAGCCTCTTTTAAAAGCATATAAAAGCACTCCAGCGACTGTACGCAATGTAAACATAATATCATTTTAAAGAGCTATATTAAGCGCATATGAGCTGCTTTTATATGGTTTACGGATGAGCTTCAGGGCCGGCGTTTCTTCGTCCGTGTTCACAAAACTACATATTTTAAAGGCATTTAAAAAATAAAAACACTCCAGCGATTGAACAGTAATAGTAGATTAGTGTATTGAAAACGTTAAAATGCTTGCTTATTTGTGCTGCATTTTTAAGGAAACAAATTAGCTAGTAAAGACTGTTTCATGAATATGGTCTCATCGTTTGAGCCACATAGTTCAACAAAGCACGGCCGTTTTTAATGACCAACTAATAACTTCTGCTATTTAACTGATTAGATTTCTCAAAAAATGCAACTGTATTGAACATAGCACCCAATCACTCGTTTAATATTTTTTGTTCCCTGTCATTTCGCTGTATTTTTTGTTTGATTTAGCACAGGTGCCCTCTTACGTCATACTCCGAAAGTCCCCTTAGGCATTTGTGCGCATGCGCACTACTCATAAATGGTGCTTCATAGAGGACGCACAAAAATACAGATTAAAATCATTTATATTTAGGTTAAATGTAAGATATAGCTTGTGCTGCATGTTAGCTTGCAAATTATGCCCAAGAACATAATTTATTAAGCCATATGTCTTACTAACAAGAAACAATGCCTCTAACCACAGGTCACGTACGAAAAATAATGCCCCGTTTAAGCCATTCTGAAGGGGTGGAGCGGAAAATGAAAATAAATACGGCCTTTTAAAATTTAAATGCTCCAGCGATTTCATTCCGTCAACCCCTTAGAACCCACCAAGAGCTAAATTCAGGTGTTTGCGAGTAGTTTCATTTAAAACGGAGAGGGCTGCCTTCAGCCTGTGTTTTCTGTTGTACTGACATGAGAGTCGGGGCTCCGAGCTCTCGGTCTGCGAACTACATCACTGAACCTCTTTTAAAAGCATTTAAATAAAAACACTCCAGCGACTGTACGCAATGTAAACATAATATCATTTTAAAGAGCTTTATTAAGCGCATATGAGCTGCTTTTATATGGTTTACGGATAAGCTTCAGGGCTGGCGTTTCTTCGTCCGTGTTCACAAAACTACATATTTTAAAGGCATTTAAAAAATAAAAACACTCCAGCGATTGAACAGTAATAGTAGATTAGTGTATTGAAAACGTTAAAATGCTTGCTTATTTGTGCTGCATTTTTGTGGAAACGAATTAGCTAGTAAAGACTGTTTCATGAATATGGTCTCATCGTTTGAGCCACATAGTTCAACAAAGCACGGCCGTTTTTAATGACCAACTAATAACTTCTGCTATTTAACTGATAAGAGTTCTCAAAAAATGCAACTGTATTGAACATAGCACCCAATCACTCGTTTAATATTTTTTGTTCCCTGTCATTTCGCTGTATTTTATGTTTGATTTAGCACAGGTGCCCTCTTACGTCATACTCCGAAAGTCCCCTTAGGCATTTGTGCGCATGCACGCTACTCATAAATGGTGCTTTATAGAGGACGCACAAAAATACAGATTAAAATCATTTATATTTAGGTTAAATGGAAGATATAGCTTGTGCTGCATGTTAGCTTGCAAATTATGCCCAAGAACATAATTTATTAAGCCATATGTCTTACTAACAAGAAACAATGCCTCTAACCACAGGTCACATACGAAAAATAATGCCCCGTTTAAGCCATTCTGAAGGGGTGGAGCGGAAAATGAAAATAAATACGGCCTTTTAAAATTTAAATGCTCCAGCGATTTCATTCCGTCAACCCCTTAGAACCCACCAAGAGCTAAATTCAGGTGTTTGCGAGTAGTTTCATTTAAAACGGAGAGGGCTGCCTTCAGCCTGTGTTTTCTGTTGTACTGACATGAGAGTCAGGGCTCCGAGCTTTCGGTCTGCGAACTACATCACTGAGCCTCTTCTAAAAGCATTTAAATAAAAACACTCCAGCGACTGTACGCAATGTAAACATAATATCATTTTAAAGAGCTATATTAAGCGCATATGAGCTGCTTTTATATGGTTTACGGATGAGCTTCAGGGCTGGCGTTTCTTCGTCCGTGTTCACAAAACTACATATTTTAAAGGCATTTAAAAAATAAAAACACTCCAGCGATTGAACAGTAATAGTAGATTAGTGTATTGAAAACGTTAAAATGCTTGCTTATTTGTGCTGCATTTTTGTGGAAACGAATTAGCTAGTAAAGACTGTTTCATGAATATGGTCTCATCATTTGAGCCACATAGTTCAACAAAGCACGGCCGTTTTTAATGACCAACTAATAACTTCTGCTATATAACTGATTAGAGTTCTCAAAAAATGCAACTGTATTGAACATAGCACCCAATCGCTCTTTTAGTATTTTTTGTTCCCTGTCATTTCGCTGTATTTTATGTTTGATTTAGCACAGGTGCCCTCTTACGTCATACTCCGAAAGTCCCCTTAGGCATTTGTGCGCATGCGCACTACTCATAAATGGTGCTTTATAGAGGACGCACAAAAATACAGATTAAAATAATTTATATTTAGGTTAAATGGAAGATATAGCTTGTGTAGCATGTTAGCTTGCAAATTATGCCCAAGAACATAATTTATTAAGCCATATGTCTTACTAACAAGAAACAATGCCTCTAACCACAGGTCACGTACGAAAAATAATGCCCCGTTTAAGCCATTCTGAAGGGGTGGAGCGGAAAATGAAAATAAATACGGCCTTTTAAAATTTAAATGCTCCAGCGATTTCATTCCGTCAACCCCTTAGAACCCACCAAGAGCTAAATGCAGGTGTTTGCGAGTAGTTTCATTTAAAACGGAGAGGGCTGCCTTCAGCCAGTGTTTTCTGTTGTACTGACTTGAGAGTCAAGGCTCCGAGCTCTCGGTCTGCGAACTACATCACTGAGCCTCTTTTAAAAGCATATAAAAGCACTCCAGCGACTGTACGCAATGTAAACATAATATCATTTTAAAGAGCTATATTAAGCGCATATGAGCTGCTTTTATATGGTTTACGGATGAGCTTCAGGGCCAGCGTTTCTTCGTCCGTGTTCACAAAACTACATATTTTAAAGGCATTTAAAAAATAAAAACACTCCAGCGATTGAACAGTAATAGTAGATTAGTGTATTGAAAACGTTAAAATGCTTGCTTATTTGTGCTGCATTTTTGTGGAAACAAATTAGCTAGTAAAGACTGTTTCATGAATATGGTCTCATCGTTTGAGCCACATAGTTCAACAAAGCACGGCCGTTTTTAATGACCAACTAATAACTTCTGCTATTTAACTGATTAGATTTCTCAAAAAATGCAACTGTATTGAACATAGCACCCAATCACTCGTTTAATATTTTTTGTTCCCTGTCATTTCGCTGTATTTTATGTTTGATTTAGCACAGGTGCCCTCTTACGTCATACTCCGAAAGTCCCCTTAGGCATTTGTGCGCATGCGCACTACTCATAAATGGTGCTTTATAGAGGACGCACAAAAATACAGATTAAAATCATTTATATTTAGGTTAAATGTAAGATATAGCTTGTGCTGCATGTTAGCTTGCAAATTATGCCCAAGAACATAATTTATTAAGCCATATGTCTTACTAACAAGAAACAATGCCTCTAACCACAGGTCACGTACGAAAAATAATGCCCCGTTTAAGCCATTCTACTCCACTGAAGGGGTGGAGCGGAAAATGAAAATAAATACGGCCTTTTAAAATTTAAATGCTCCAGCGATTTCATTCCGTCAACCCCTTAGAACCCACCAAGAGCTAAATTCAGGTGTTTGCGAGTAGTTTCATTTAAAACGGAGAGGGCTGCCTTCCGCCTGTGTTTTCTGTTGTACTGACATGAGAGTCAGGGCTCCGTGCTTTCGGTCTGCGAACTACATCACTGAGCCTCTTCTAAAAGCATTTAAATAAAAACACTCCAGCGACTGTACGCAATGTAAACATAATATCATTTTAAAGAGCTATATTAAGCGCATATGAGCTGCTTTTATATGGTTTACGGATGAGCTTCAGGGCTGGCGTTTCTTCGTCCGTGTTCACAAAACTACATATTTTAAAGGCATTTAAAAAATAAAAACACTCCAGCGATTGAACAGTAATAGTAGATTAGTGTATTGAAAACGTTAAAATGCTTGCTTATTTGTGCTGCATTTTTGTGGAAACGAATTAGCTAGTAAAGACTGTTTCATGAATATGGTCTCATCGTTTGAGCCACATAGTTCAACAAAGCACGGCCGTTTTTAATGACCAACTAATAACTTCTGCTATTTAACTGATAAGAGTTCTCAAAAAATGCAACTGTATTGAACATAGCACCCAATCACTCGTTTAATATTTTTTGTTCCCTGTCATTTCGCTGTATTTTATGTTTGATTTAGCACAGGTGCCCTCTTACGTCATACTCCGAAAGTCCCCTTAGGCATTTGTGCGCATGCGCGCTACTCATAAATGGTGCTTTATAGAGGACGCACAAAAATACAGATTAAAATCATTTATATTTAGGTTAAATGGAAGATATAGCTTGTGCTGCATGTTAGCTTGCAAATTATGCCCAAGAACATAATGTATTAAGCCATATGTCTTACTAACAAGAAACAATGCCTCTAACCACAGGTCACGTACGAAAAATAATGCCCCGTTTAAGCCATTCTGAAGGGGTGGAGCGGAAAATGAAAATAAATACGGCCTTTTAAAATTTAAATGCTCCAGCGATTTCATTCCGTCAACCCCTTAGAACCCACCAAGAGCTAAATTCAGGTGTTTGCGAGTAGTTTCATTTAAAACGGAGAGGGCTGCCTTCCGCCTGTGTTTTCTGTTGTACTGACATGAGAGTCAGGGCTCCGAGCTTTCGGTCTGCGAACTACATCACTGAGCCTCTTCTAAAAGCATTTAAATAAAAACACTCCAGCGACTGTACGCAATGTAAACATAATATCATTTTAAAGAGCTATATTAAGCGCATATGAGCTGCTTTTATATGGTTTACGGATGAGCTTCAGGGCTGGCGTTTCTTCGTCCGTGTTCACAAAACTACATATTTTAAAGGCATTTAAAAAATAAAAACACTCCAGCGATTGAACAGTAATAGTAGATTAGTGTATTGAAAACGTTAAAATGCTTGCTTATTTGTGCTGCATTTTTGTGGAAACGAATTAGCTAGTAAAGACTGTTTCATGAATATGGTCTCATCGTTTGAGCCACATAGTTCAACAAAGCACGGCCGTTTTTAATGACCAACTAATAACTTCTGCTATTTAACTGATAAGAGTTCTCAAAAAATGCAACTGTATTGAACATAGCACCCAATCACTCGTTTAATATTTTTTGTTCCCTGTCATTTCGCTGTATTTTATGTTTGATTTAGCACAGGTGCCCTCTTACGTCATACTCCGAAAGTCCCCTTAGGCATTTGTGCGCATGCGCGCTACTCATGAATGGTGCTTTATAGAGGACGCACAAAAATACAGATTAAAATCATTTATATTTAGGTTAAATGTAAGATATAGCTTGTGCTGCATGTTAGCTTGCAAATTATGCCCAAGAACATAATTTATTAAGCCATATGTCTTACTAACAAGAAACAATGCCTCTAACCACAGGTCACGTACGAAAAATAATGCCCCGTTTAAGCCATTCTGAAGGGGTGGAGCGGAAAATGAAAATAAATACGGCCTTTTAAAATTTAAATGCTCCAGCGATTTCATTCCGTCAACCCCTTAGAACCCACCAAGAGCTAAATTCAGGTGTTTGCGAGTAGTTTCATTTAAAACGGAGAGGGCTGCCTTCCGCCTGTGTTTTCTGTTGTACTGACATGAGAGTCAGGGCTCCGAGCTTTCGGTCTGCGAACTACATCACTGAGCCTCTTCTAAAAGCATTTACATAAAAACACTCCAGCGACTGTACGCAATGTAAACATAATATCATTTTAAAGAGCTATATTAAGCGCATATGAGCTGCTTTTATATGGTTTACGGATGAGCTTCAGGGCTGGCGTTTCTTCGTCCGTGTTCACAAAACTACATATTTTAAAGGCATTTAAAAAATAAAAACACTCCAGCGATTGAACAGTAATAGTAGATTAGTGTATTGAAAACGTTAAAATGCTTGCTTATTTGTGCTGCATTTTTGTGGAAACGAATTAGCTAGTAAAGACTGTTTCATGAATATGGTCTCATCGTTTGAGCCACATAGTTCAACAAAGCACGGCCGTTTTTAATGACCAACTAATAACTTCTGCTATTTAACTGATAAGAGTTCTCAAAAAATGCAACTGTATTGAACATAGCACCCAATCACTCGTTTAATATTTTTTGTTCCCTGTCATTTCGCTGTATTTTATGTTTGATTTAGCACAGGTGCCCTCTTACGTCATACTCCGAAAGTCCCCTTAGGCATTTGTGCGCATGCGCGCTACTCATAAATGGTGCTTTATAGAGGACGCACAAAAATACAGATTAAAATCATTTATATTTAGGTTAAATGGAAGATATAGCTTGTGCTGCATGTTAGCTTGCAAATTATGCCCAAGAACATAATTTATTAAGCCATATGTCTTACTAACAAGAAACAATGCCTCTAACCACAGGTCACGTACGAAAAATAATGCCCCGTTTAAGCCATTCTGAAGGGGTGGAGCGGAAAATGAAAATAAATACGGCCTTTTAAAATTTAAATGCTCCAGCGATTTCATTCCGTCAACCCCTTAGAACCCACCAAGAGCTAAATTCAGGTGTTTGCGAGTAGTTTCATTTAAAACGGAGAGGGCTGCCTTCCGCCTGTGTTTTCTGTTGTACTGACATGAGAGTCAGGGCTCCGAGCTTTCGGTCTGCGAACTACATCACTGAGCCTCTTCTAAAAGCATTTAAATAAAAACACTCCAGCGACTGTACGCAATGTAAACATAATATCATTTTAAAGAGCTATATTAAGCGCATATGAGCTGCTTTTATATGGTTTACGGATGAGCTTCAGGGCTGGCGTTTCTTCGTCCGTGTTCACAAAACTACATATTTTAAAGGCATTTAAAAAATAAAAACACTCCAGCGATTGAACAGTAATAGTAGATTAGTGTATTGAAAACGTTAAAATGCTTGCTTATTTGTGCTGCATTTTTGTGGAAACGAATTAGCTAGTAAAGACTGTTTCATGAATATGGTCTCATCGTTTGAGCCACATAGTTCAACAAAGCACGGCCGTTTTTAATGACCAACTAATAACTTCTGCTATTTAACTGATAAGAGTTCTCAAAAAATGCAACTGTATTGAACATAGCACCCAATCACTCGTTTAATATTTTTTGTTCCCTGTCATTTCGCTGTATTTTATGTTTGATTTAGCACAGGTGCCCTCTTACGTCATACTCCGAAAGTCCCCTTAGGCATTTGTGCGCATGCGCGCTACTCATGAATGGTGCTTTATAGAGGACGCACAAAAATACAGATTAAAATCATTTATATTTAGGTTAAATGGAAGATATAGCTTGTGCTGCATGTTAGCTTGCAAATTATGCCCAAGAACATAATTTATTAAGCCATATGTCTTACTAACAAGAAACAATGCCTCTAACCACAGGTCACGTACGAAAAATAATGCCCCGTTTAAGCCATTCTGAAGGGGTGGAGCGGAAAATGAAAATAAATACGGCCTTTTAAAATTTAAATGCTCCAGCGATTTCATTCCGTCAACCCCTTAGAACCCACCAAGAGCTAAATTCAGGTGTTTGCGAGTAGTTTCATTTAAAACGGAGAGGGCTGCCTTCCGCCTGTGTTTTCTGTTGTACTGACATGAGAGTCAGGGCTCCGAGCTTTCGGTCTGCGAACTACATCACTGAGCCTCTTCTAAAAGCATTTAAATAAAAACACTCCAGCGACTGTACGCAATGTAAACATAATATCATTTTAAAGAGCTATATTAAGCGCATATGAGCTGCTTTTATATGGTTTACGGATGAGCTTCAGGGCTGGCGTTTCTTCGTCCGTGTTCACAAAACTACATATTTTAAAGGCATTTAAAAAATAAAAACACTCCAGCGATTGAACAGTAATAGTAGATTAGTGTATTGAAAACGTTAAAATGCTTGCTTATTTGTGCTGCATTTTTGTGGAAACGAATTAGCTAGTAAAGACTGTTTCATGAATATGGTCTCATCGTTTGAGCCACATAGTTCAACAAAGCACGGCCGTTTTTAATGACCAACTAATAACTTCTGCTATTTAACTGATAAGAGTTCTCAAAAAATGCAACTGTATTGAACATAGCACCCAATCACTCGTTTAATATTTTTTGTTCCCTGTCATTTCGCTGTATTTTATGTTTGATTTAGCACAGGTGCCCTCTTACGTCATACTCCGAAAGTCCCCTTAGGCATTTGTGCGCATGCGCGCTACTCATGAATGGTGCTTTATAGAGGACGCACAAAAATACAGATTAAAATCATTTATATTTAGGTTAAATGTAAGATATAGCTTGTGCTGCATGTTAGCTTGCAAATTATGCCCAAGAACATAATTTATTAAGCCATATGTCTTACTAACAAGAAACAATGCCTCTAACCACAGGTCACGTACGAAAAATAATGCCCCGTTTAAGCCATTCTGAAGGGGTGGAGCGGAAAATGAAAATAAATACGGCCTTTTAAAATTTAAATGCTCCAGCGATTTCATTCCGTCAACCCCTTAGAACCCACCAAGAGCTAAATTCAGGTGTTTGCGAGTAGTTTCATTTAAAACGGAGAGGGCTGCCTTCCGCCTGTGTTTTCTGTTGTACTGACATGAGAGTCAGGGCTCCGAGCTTTCGGTCTGCGAACTACATCACTGAGCCTCTTCTAAAAGCATTTAAATAAAAACACTCCAGCGACTGTACGCAATGTAAACATAATATCATTTTAAAGAGCTATATTAAGCGCATATGAGCTGCTTTTATATGGTTTACGGATGAGCTTCAGGGCTGGCGTTTCTTCGTCCGTGTTCACAAAACTACATATTTTAAAGGCATTTAAAAAATAAAAACACTCCAGCGATTGAACAGTAATAGTAGATTAGTGTATTGAAAACGTTAAAATGCTTGCTTATTTGTGCTGCATTTTTGTGGAAACGAATTAGCTAGTAAAGACTGTTTCATGAATATGGTCTCATCGTTTGAGCCACATAGTTCAACAAAGCACGGCCGTTTTTAATGACCAACTAATAACTTCTGCTATTTAACTGATAAGAGTTCTCAAAAAATGCAACTGTATTGAACATAGCACCCAATCACTCGTTTAATATTTTTTGTTCCCTGTCATTTCGCTGTATTTTATGTTTGATTTAGCACAGGTGCCCTCTTACGTCATACTCCGAAAGTCCCCTTAGGCATTTGTGCGCATGCGCGCTACTCATGAATGGTGCTTTATAGAGGACGCACAAAAATACAGATTAAAATCATTTATATTTAGGTTAAATGGAAGATATAGCTTGTGCTGCATGTTAGCTTGCAAATTATGCCCAAGAACATAATTTATTAAGCCATATGTCTTACTAACAAGAAACAATGCCTCTAACCACAGGTCACGTACGAAAAATAATGCCCCGTTTAAGCCATTCTGAAGGGGTGGAGCGGAAAATGAAAATAAATACGGCCTTTTAAAATTTAAATGCTCCAGCGATTTCATTCCGTCAACCCCTTAGAACCCACCAAGAGCTAAATTCAGGTGTTTGCGAGTAGTTTCATTTAAAACGGAGAGGGCTGCCTTCCGCCTGTGTTTTCTGTTGTACTGACATGAGAGTCAGGGCTCCGAGCTTTCGGTCTGCGAACTACATCACTGAGCCTCTTCTAAAAGCATTTAAATAAAAACACTCCAGCGACTGTACGCAATGTAAACATAATATCATTTTAAAGAGCTATATTAAGCGCATATGAGCTGCTTTTATATGGTTTACGGATGAGCTTCAGGGCTGGCGTTTCTTCGTCCGTGTTCACAAAACTACATATTTTAAAGGCATTTAAAAAATAAAAACACTCCAGCGATTGAACAGTAATAGTAGATTAGTGTATTGAAAACGTTAAAATGCTTGCTTATTTGTGCTGCATTTTTGTGGAAACGAATTAGCTAGTAAAGACTGTTTCATGAATATGGTCTCATCGTTTGAGCCACATAGTTCAACAAAGCACGGCCGTTTTTAATGACCAACTAATAACTTCTGCTATTTAACTGATAAGAGTTCTCAAAAAATGCAACTGTATTGAACATAGCACCCAATCACTCGTTTAATATTTTTTGTTCCCTGTCATTTCGCTGTATTTTATGTTTGATTTAGCACAGGTGCCCTCTTACGTCATACTCCGAAAGTCCCCTTAGGCATTTGTGCGCATGCGCGCTACTCATGAATGGTGCTTTATAGAGGACGCACAAAAATACAGATTAAAATCATTTATATTTAGGTTAAATGTAAGATATAGCTTGTGCTGCATGTTAGCTTGCAAATTATGCCCAAGAACATAATTTATTAAGCCATATGTCTTACTAACAAGAAACAATGCCTCTAACCACAGGTCACGTACGAAAAATAATGCCCCGTTTAAGCCATTCTGAAGGGGTGGAGCGGAAAATGAAAATAAATACGGCCTTTTAAAATTTAAATGCTCCAGCGATTTCATTCCGTCAACCCCTTAGAACCCACCAAGAGCTAAATTCAGGTGTTTGCGAGTAGTTTCATTTAAAACGGAGAGGGCTGCCTTCCGCCTGTGTTTTCTGTTGTACTGACATGAGAGTCAGGGCTCCGAGCTTTCGGTCTGCGAACTACATCACTGAGCCTCTTCTAAAAGCATTTAAATAAAAACACTCCAGCGACTGTACGCAATGTAAACATAATATCATTTTAAAGAGCTATATTAAGCGCATATGAGCTGCTTTTATATGGTTTACGGATGAGCTTCAGGGCTGGCGTTTCTTCGTCCGTGTTCACAAAACTACATATTTTAAAGGCATTTAAAAAATAAAAACACTCCAGCGATTGAACAGTAATAGTAGATTAGTGTATTGAAAACGTTAAAATGCTTGCTTATTTGTGCTGCATTTTTGTGGAAACGAATTAGCTAGTAAAGACTGTTTCATGAATATGGTCTCATCGTTTGAGCCACATAGTTCAACAAAGCACGGCCGTTTTTAATGACCAACTAATAACTTCTGCTATTTAACTGATAAGAGTTCTCAAAAAATGCAACTGTATTGAACATAGCACCCAATCACTCGTTTAATATTTTTTGTTCCCTGTCATTTCGCTGTATTTTATGTTTGATTTAGCACAGGTGCCCTCTTACGTCATACTCCGAAAGTCCCCTTAGGCATTTGTGCGCATGCGCGCTACTCATAAATGGTGCTTTATAGAGGACGCACAAAAATACAGATTAAAATCATTTATATTTAGGTTAAATGGAAGATATAGCTTGTGCTGCATGTTAGCTTGCAAATTATGCCCAAGAACATAATTTATTAAGCCATATGTCTTACTAACAAGAAACAATGCCTCTAACCACAGGTCACGTACGAAAAATAATGCCCCGTTTAAGCCATTCTGAAGGGGTGGAGCGGAAAATGAAAATAAATACGGCCTTTTAAAATTTAAATGCTCCAGCGATTTCATTCCGTCAACCCCTTAGAACCCACCAAGAGCTAAATTCAGGTGTTTGCGAGTAGTTTCATTTAAAACGGAGAGGGCTGCCTTCAGCCTGTGTTTTCTGTTGTACTGACATGAGAGTCAGGGCTCCGAGCTTTCGGTCTGCGAACTACATCACTGAGCCTCTTCTAAAAGCATTTAAATAAAAACACTCCAGCGACTGTACGCAATGTAAACATAATATCATTTTAAAGAGCTATATTAAGCGCATATGAGCTGCTTTTATATGGTTTACGGATGAGCTTCAGGGCTGGCGTTTCTTCGTCCGTGTTCACAAAACTACATATTTTAAAGGCATTTAAAAAATAAAAACACTCCAGCGATTGAACAGTAATAGTAGATTAGTGTATTGAAAACGTTAAAATGCTTGCTTATTTGTGCTGCATTTTTGTGGAAACGAATTAGCTAGTAAAGACTGTTTCATGAATATGGTCTCATCGTTTGAGCCACATAGTTCAACAAAGCATGGCCGTTTTTAATGACCAACTAATAACTTCTGCTATTTAACTGATAAGAGTTCTCAAAAAATGCAACTGTATTGAACATAGCACCCAATCACTCGTTTAATTATGTTGGCTTGGAGAGCCAACATATTGTTATGCTATTTAAACTTATTATTATGTTGGCTTGGAGAGCCAACATACTGTTATGCTATTTAAACTTATTATTATTATTATATTTTATTATTCTTATGACCAAAAGAAATTTCTGACAGCTACTCCTCCGAGGCCTTTGAAGCCACAAGGCCCAAACTTGGCAGAGACCTGGGCCCTTGTCCCGAAAGAGTTGCTATATCTATTTGGACTGATCAGATGTACAGTTGATTTATTATTAATTTTTGAATATGACAAATTTCCCAATGAATTACATGGGCTGAGAAAAAATGCGCCCTCTAACAGTAATACCTCTCGACTGAAGAGGCGGGACTCAAACCTCTCACTTACAGTCACTCTGAAATCGGTGGAAATACAAATAAATATCGCCTTAAAAATTTTATTATTACAGCGATTTAACTCTAAATACCCATTAGAACATATCAACAGCTAAATTCAGTGGTTTGTGAGTAGTTCTTGTAAAAGAAAAGCTCGCACCCTTCAGCGCTTATACAAGCCGTCAGCACTAGGCTACTCTCTCTCTACATGTGCTCACAAACAACATAAATTGCACGAATTAGAGTGCCTTTAAAATTTATATGTTTCAGCGATTTATTTGTAAATACCCATTAGAACACATCAACAAATCAACCTTTTGTGATCTGCTTTATTTCAAAGTTAAAGCACTGTCTTCAGCAAATGTGTTATACAGACGAGCTTTACGGCTGGGAGCTAACTTACCCGACTGAGAATTATACATGACTGCACGTCTTTTAAAAGCATTTAAATAAAAACACTCCAGCGATCCAACACAATAAATATACAAGAATATTTTAAAGAACTATATTAGCTGCAAATGAGCTATTCAATAGGTTTCACTAACGAACATGTTACCGAGCTGTGACCTATACTTTCACTTTGACTTCGGTGTAAAATGCATATAAATAACGCCTTTAAAATTCCAATATTCCAGCCATTTAATTGTAAATACCCATTAGAACACATCAATACCTGAATTCAGCTGTTTGAGCGAATTTATTCAAAACCCTAAGCATTTCCTTCACCGCGTACAGATTGCTTTCAACGAGTATACATGGAGACGAACGACATAATTTGCACGAATTAGAACGCCTTTAAAATTACAATATTGCAGCGATTTAATTCAGTCCACCCATTAGAAAATATCAACAGCTAAATGCAGTTGTTTGTGAGCATTTTGTTTTCAGAGAGCGCTGCGTTCAGCAGTGTGTTTAGACATGAGCTCCGAGATGTCCGTCTGAGAATTATACATGACTGCACGTCTTTTAAAGGCATTTAAATAAAAACACTCCAGCGATTCAACACAATAAATATAGAAGAATATTTTTAAAGACCTGCATTGGGTGCAAATTACGTTTTTCATAGGCTTAACTTTAACATGAGATGCAAGGCTGCATTTATGTGTCTGTTAACAAAGACATCATTTGCACGTCTTTTAAAGGTATTTTAATACAAACACTCCAGCGATTCAACACAATAATAGTTCAGTCATATAATAAAAAGTTTAAATGCTTGCTTATTTCTGCTTTTCGGCTCAACCGCACGGCAACGCGACGCGGCTTTGAAGCAGGCGCTCATCACTTATTCCAGTATGGCAAGCCGTCTTAACCTAAAATACACATATTAATCCACTATGGTGTTCTGGGCTGGCCCTTTTGCCCGAAGGCTGCCCAATTTGGCTCTCCAAGCCAACATTTAAAGTTTGTCATCGAACTTTAGCTTCTAGTTATTATTATTATGTTGGCTTGGAGAGCCAACATACTGTTATGCTATTTAAACTTATTATGTTGGCTTGGAGAGCCAACATACTGTTATGCTATTTAAACTTATTATTATTATTATATGTTATTATTCTTATGACCTAAGAAAATTTCTGACAGCTACTCCTCCGAGGCCTTTGAAGCCACAAGGCCCAAACTTGGCAGAGACCTGGGCCCTTGTCCCGAAAGAGTTGCTATATCTATTTGGACTGATCAGATGTACAGTTGATTTATTATTAATTTTTGAAAATGACATATTTCCCAATGAATTACATGGGCTGAGAAAAAATGCGCCCTCTAGCAGTAATACCTCTCGACTGAAGAGGCGGGACTCAAACCTCTTACTTACAGTCACTCTGAAATCGGTGGAAATACAAATAAATATCACCTTAAAAACTTAATTATTACAGCGATTTAACTCTAAATACCCATTACAACACATCAACAGCTAAATCAGTTTGTGATCTGTTTTATTTCAAAGTTGAAGCACTGTCTTCAGCAAATGTGTTACACAGACGAGCTTCACGGTTCGGAGCTAACTTACCCGACTAAGAATTATACATGACTGAACGTCTTTTAAAAGCATTTAAATAAAAACACTCCAGCGATTGTACACAATAAATATAGAAGAATATTTTAAAGAGCCGCATTGAATGCAAATGACCTGTTTCAAAGGTTTTTAATAACGAACATGAGATGTACGGCTGCATATCCGTCTGTGTCAACAAATGATTCATTTGCACGTCTTTTAAAGGTAATCAAATAAAAAAAATCCAGCGATTGCACACAATAAATATAGAAGAATATTTTAAAGAGCTGCATTGAGTGCAAATGAGCTGTTTCATAGATTTAACTAACTAACATTGGATGCACTGCTCAGTTCTTCGTCTGCATCATCAAAGACATCATGTGCACGTCTTTTAAAGGTATTTAATTACAAACACTCCAGCGATTAAACACAATAAATATAGAATATTTTAAAGAGCTACATTGGGTGTAAATGAGCTATTTCAAACGTTTCTCTAACGAACATCAGATGTATGGCTTTATTATCAGTCTGTCAACAAATACATCATTTGCACGTCTTTTAAATGCATTTAAATAAAAACACTCCAGCGATTGCACACAATAAATATAGAAGAATATTTTAAAGACCTACATTGGGTGCAAATGACGTTTTTCATAGGCTTAACTAACTAACATGAGATGCACGGCTGCATTTATGTGTCTGTTAACAAAGACATCAAATTTGCACGTCTTTTAAAGGTATTTTAATACAAACACTCCAGCGATTCAACACAATAACAGTACAATCATATAATAAAAAGGTTAAATGCTTGCTTATTTCTGCTTTTCACCTCAACCGCACAGTAACGCGTCGTGGCTTTGAAGCAGGCGCTGCACGAATCTTAAGATATGGCAAGCCGTTTTAACCTAAAATCCACACACAATCCTCTATGGCAAGCTGTTTTAGCCAAAAATATACTAAGCATTTCTTGTCGTACTGCCATTTTTGCTAGCAACAATTCCATTAGAGAGTTCTAAGTGTTCTGGGCTGGCCCTTTTGCCCCAAGGCTGCCCGGTTTGGCTCTCCAAGCCAACATTTAAAGTTTGTCATCGAACTTTAGCTTCTAGTTATTATTATTATTATTATATGTTATTATTCTTATGGTACACGAATTTACAAACGCTACTCCTCCTAGGGCTTGAATGCCACAAGCCCCAAACTTGGCAGATACCTGGGTCCTGCTCTAAAGTTAGTTGCTATATCTTTTTAGACTGATCAGACTTACAGTTGATTTATTATTAATTTTTGAATATGACACATTTCCCAATGAATTACATGGGCTGAGAAAAAATGCGCCCTCTAACAGTAATACCTCTCGACTGAAGAGGCGGGACTCAAACCTCTCACTTACAGTCACTCTGAAATCGGTGGAAATACAAATAAATATCGCCTTAAAAATTTAATTATTACAGCGATTTAACTCTAAATACCCATTAGAACATATCAACAGTTAAATTCAGTGGTTTTATAGTTCTTGTAAAAGAAAAGCTCGCACCCTTCAGCGCTTATACAAGCCGTCAGCACTAGGCTACTCTCTCTGTGCATGTGCTCACAAACAACATAAATTGCACGAATTAGAACGCCTTTAAAATAAATATATTTCAGCGATTTGTTTGTAAATACTCATTAGAACACATCAACAAATCAGCCTTTTGTGATCTGTTTTATTTCAAAGTTAAAGCACTGTCTTCAGCAAATGTGTTACACAGACGAGCTTTCACGGCTCGGAGCTAACTTACCCGACTGAGAATAATACATGACTGAACGTCTTTTAAAAGCATTTAAATAAAAACACTCCAGCGATCCAACACAATAAATATACAAGAATATTTTAAAGAACTACATTAGCTGCAAATGAGCTATTCAATAGGTTTCACTAACGATCATGTTACCGAGCTGTGACCTATACTTTCACTTTGACTTCGGTGGAAAATGCATATAAATAACGCCTTTAAAATTACAATATTCCAGCCATTTAATTGTAAATACCCATTAGAACACATCAAGACCTAAATTCAGCTGTTTGAGTGAATTTATTGAAACCCCTAAGCATTTCCTTCACCGCGTACAGATTGCTTTCAACGAGTTTACATGGAGACGAACGACATAATTTGCACGAATTAGAACGCCTTTAAAATTACAATATTGCAGCGATTTAATTCAGTCCACCCATTAGAAAATATCAACAGCTAAATGCAGTTGTTTGTGAGCATTTTGTTTTCATACAGAGAGCGCTGCGTTCAGCTGTGTGTTAGACATGAGCTCCGAGATGTCCGACTGACAATTATACATGACTGCACGTCTTTTAAAGGCATTTAAATACAAACACTCCAGCGATTGCACACAATAAATATAGAAGAATATTTTAAAGACCTACATTGGGTGCAAATGACTTTTTTCATAGGCTTAACTAACATTGGATGCACTGCTCAGTCTTCGTCTGCATCATCAAACACATCATTTGCACGTCTTTTAAAGGTATTTAAATACAAACACTCCAGCGATTAAACACAATAATAGTAGAGTAATATATTACACAGCTTAAATACTTGCTTATTAATGCTTTTAGGCTCAACCGCACAGCAACGCGTCGTGGGTTTCAAGCATGCGCTGCAAACTTGTTGTATGGCAAGCCGTTTTAACGTAAAATCCACACACGATGCTCTATGTTTTAGCCTAAAATATACTAAGCATTTCTTGTCGTACTGCCATTTTTACTAGCAACAATTCAATCAGAGAGCTCTAAGTGTTCTGGGCTGGCCCTTTTGCCCCAAGGCTGCCCAATTTGGCTCTCCAAGCCAACATTTAAAGTTTGTCATCGAACTTTAGCTTCTAGTTATGTTGGCTTGGAGAAGCCAACATATTGTTATGCTATTTAAACTTATTATTATTATTAAACTTCTTCTGAGACTAAAATTCTATACGCTACTCCTCCTAGAGCTTTAAGGCTACAAGCCCCAAACTCGGCGGAGCCCTGGGCCCTGGTCACGAAAGTGTTGCTATATCTTTTTGGAATGATCAGACTTACAGTTGATTTAATATTAATTTTTTTACATGAAAAATTTCTATGGGATTTCAATGGGCTGAGAAAAAATGCGCCATCTAAAGGCGCAATACCTCTCCACTGAAGAGGCGGGACTCAAACCTCTTGCTTACAGTCACTCTGAAATCGGTGGAAATACAAATAAATACCGCTTTTTAAAATTTAAATATTACAGCGATTTAACTCTAAATACCCATTAGAACACATCAACAGCTAAATTCAGTGGTTTGAGAGCAGTTCTTGTAAAAGGAAAGCTTGCACCCTTCAGCGAGTATACAAGCCGTCAGCACGAACTCTCTCTGTATGTGCTCATAAACAAAATAATTTGCACGAATTAGAACGCCTTTAAAATTAATATATTTCAGCGATTTATTTGTAAATACCCATTAGAACACATCAACAAATCAGCCTTTTGTGATCTGTTATATTTCAAAGTTAACCTAGCTCCGAGCCGTGAAGCTCGTCTGTATAACACACATTTGCTGAAGACAGTGCTTTAACGTTACCCGACTGAGAATTAGACTGCACGTCTTTTAAAAACATTTAAATAAAAACACTCCAGCGATCCAACACAATAAATATACAAGAATATTTTAAAGAACAACATTAGCTGCAAATGAGCTGTTCAATAGGTTTCACTAACGAACATGTTACCAAGCTGTGACCCACACTTTCACTTTGACTTCGGTGGAAAATGCATATAAATAACGCCTTTAAAATTACAATATTCCAGCCATTTAATTTTAAATACCCATTAGAACACATCAAGACCTGAATTCAGCTGTTTGAGCGAATTTATTCAAAACCCTAAGCATTTCCTTCACCGCGTAAAGATTGCTTTCAACGAGAATACATGGAGACGAACGATATAATGTGCACGGATTTGACCGCCTTTAAAATTACAATATTGCAGCGATTGAATTCATTCCACCCATTAGAAAATATCAACAGCTAAATGCAGTTGTTTGTGAGTATTTTTTTTTTCATACAGAGAGCGCTGTGTTCAGTGTAGACATGAGCTCCGAGATGTCCGTCTGAGAATTATACATGACTGAACGTCTTTTAAAGGCATGTAAATACAAACACTCCAGCGATTCCACACAATAAATATAGAAGAATATTTTAAAGACCTACATTGAGTGCAAATGACTTTTTTCACAGGCTTAACTAACTAACATTGAATGCACTGCTCAGTCTTCATCTGCATCAAAGACATCATTTGTACGTCTTTTAAATGTATTTAAATACAAACACTCCAGCGATTAAACACAATAATAGTAGAGTAATATATTACACAGCTTAAATGCTTGCTTATTTCTGCTTTTAGGCTCAACCGCACAGCAACGCGTCATGGCTTTCAAGCACCCGCTGCACACTTGTTGTATGGCAAGCCGTTTTAACCTAAAATACACATAAATCCTCTATGGCAAGCTGTTTTAGCCTAAAATATACTAAGCATTACTTATCGTAATAGCATTTTTACTAGTAACAATTCAATCAGAGAGCTCTAAGTGTTCTGGGCTGGCCCTTTTGCCCGAAGGCTGCCCGGTTTGCTTCTCCAAGCCAACATTTAAAGTTTGTCATCGAACTTTAGCTTCTAGTTATGTTGGCTTGGAGAAGCCAACATATTGTTATGCTATTTAAACTTATTATTATTATTAAACTTCTTCTGAGACTAAAATTCTATACGCTACTCCTCCTAGAGCTTTAAGGCTACAAGCCCCAAACTCGGCGGAGCCCTGGGCCCTGGTCACGAAAGTGTTGCTATATCTTTTTGGAATGATCAGACTTACAGTTGATTTAATATTAATTTTTTTGCATGAAAAATTTATATAGGATTTCAATGGGCTGAGAAAAAATGCGCCATCTAGAGGCGCAATACCTCTCCACTGAAGAGGCGGGACTCAAACCTCTTACTTACAGTCACTCTGAAATCGGTGGAAATACAAATAAATACCGCTTTAAAAATTTAAATATTACAGCGATTTAACTCTAAATACCCATTAGAACACATCAACAGCTACATTCAGCTGTGAGCTGTTTTGTGTAAAAGTTAAACCGCTGTCTTTACAGAGTGTGTTACAGATGAGCTTCACATCTCCGTCTGAGAATTATACATGACTGCACGTCTTTTAAAAGCATTTAAATAAAAACACTCCAGCGATCCAACACAATAAATATACAAGAATATTTTAAAGAACTACATTAGCTGCAAATGAGCTGTTCAATAGGTTTCACTAACGAACATGTTACCGAGCTGTGACCCATACTTTCACTTTGACTTCGGTGGAAAATGCATATAAATAACGCCTTTAAAATTACAATATTCCAGCCATTTAATTTTAAATACCCATTAGAACACATCAAGACCTGAATTCAGCTGTTTGAGCGAATTTATTCAAAACCCTAAGCAGTTCCTTCACCGCGTACAGATTGCTTTCAACGAGTATACATGGAGACGAACGACATAATTTGCACGAATTAGAACGCCTTTAAAATTACAATATTGCAGCGGTTTAATTCATTCCACCCATTAGAAAATATCAACAGCTAAATGCAGTTGTTTGTGAGTATTTTTTATTTCATACAGAGAGCGCTGTGTTCAGCAGTGTAGACATGAGCTCCGATATGTCCGTCTGAGAATTATACATGACTGAACGTCTTTTAAAGGCATGTAAATACAAACACTCCAGCGATTGCACACAATAAATATAGAAGAATATTTTAAAGACCTGCATTGGGTGCAAATGACGTTTTTCATAGGCTTAACTAACTAACAGGAGATGCACGGCTGCATTTATGTGTCTTAACAAAGACATCATTTGCATGTCTTTTAAAGGTATTTTAATACAAACACTCCAGCGATTCCACACAATAAATATAGAAGAATATTTTAAAGACCTACATTGAGTGCAAATGACTTTTTTCACAGGCTTAACTAACTAACATTGAATGCACTGCTCAGTCTTCATCTGCATCAAAGACATCATTTGCACGTCTTTTAAATGTATTTAAATACAAACACTCCAGCGATTAAACACAATAATAGTAGAGAAATATATTACACAGCTTAAATGCTTGCTTATTTCTGCTTTTAGGCTCAACCGCACAGCAACGCGTCGTGGCTTTCAAGTACCCGCTGCACACTTGTTGTATGGCAAGCCGTTTTAACCTAAAATGCACATAAATCCTCTATGGCAAGCTGTTTTAGCCTAAAATATACTAAGCATTACTTATCGTAATAGCATTTTTACTATCAACAATTCAATCAGAGAGCTCTAAGTGTTCTGGGCTGGCCCTTTTGCCCGAAGGCTGCCCGGTTTGCTTCTCCAAGCCAACATTTAAAGTTTGTCATCGAACTTTAGCTTCTAGTTATTATTAAAATTCTTCTGAGACTAAAATTCTATACGCTACTCCTCCTAGAGCTTTAAGCCTACAAGCCCCAAACTCGGCGGAGCCCTGGGCCCTGGTCACGAAAGTGTTGCTATATCTTTTTGGAATGATCAGACTTACACTTGATTTAATATTAATTTTTTTATATTAAAAATTCCTAAAATTTCGCCCTCTAATGGAGCAATACCTCTCCACTGAATGGAAATATGTCCCTTAGAATTGAATGGGCTGAGAAAAAGGCGCCCTCTAAAGGAGTAAATCCTCTCTACTCAACAGGAGATCGCTGAGCTCTGACCTACTTTCACTTTGACTTAGGTGGAAAATGCAAATAAATAACGCCTTTAAAATTAAAATATTCCAGCGATTTAATTGTAAATACCCATTAGAACACACCAAGACCTATTTGAGCTAATTTATTCAAAACTCTAAGCATTTCCTTCACCGTGTACAGCTTCAGCACGTACTCTCTCTGTATATCTGCTCACAAACGACATGATTTGCTCGAATTAGAACGCCTTTAAAATTAAAATATTACAGCGATTTAACTCTAATACCCATTACAACACATCAACAGCTAAATCAGTTTGTGATCTGTTTTATTTCAAAGTTGAAGCAGTGTCTTCAGCAAATGTATTACACAGACGAGCTTCACGGCTCGGAGCTAACTTACGTTACCCGACTGAGAATTATACATGACTGAACGTCTTTTAAAAGCATTTAAATAAAAACACTCCAGCGATTGTACACAATAAATATAGAAGAATATTTTAAAGAGCTACATTGGGTGTAAATTAGCTATTTCAAACGTTTTACTAACGAACATGAGATGTACGGCTGCATTATCAGTCTGTCAACAAATACATAATTTGCACGTCTTTTAAAGGCATTTAAATAAAAACACTTCAGCGATTGCACACAATAAATATAGAAGAATATTTTAAAGAGCCGCATTGAATGCAAATGACCTGTTTCAAAGGTTTTTAATAACGAACATGAGATGCAAGGCTGCATCCGTCTGTGTCAACAAAGAATTCATTTGCACGTCTTTTAAAGGTAATCAAATAAAAACATTCCAGCGATTGCACTCAATAAATATAGAAGAATATTTTAAAGAGCTACATTGGGTGTAAATGAGCTATTTCAAACGTTTTACTAACGAACATGAGATGTACGGCTGCATCCCTCTGTCAACAAAGAATTCATTTGCACGTCTTTTAAAGGTAATCAAATAAAAACATTCCAGCGATTGCACACAATAAATATAGAAGAATATTTTAAAGAGCTGCATTGAGTGTAAATGAGCTATTTCAAACGTTTCACTAACGAACATGAGATGCACGGCTGCATTTGTGTGTCTGTTAACAAAGACATCATTTGCACGACTTTTAAAGGTATTTTAATACAAACACTCCAGCGATTCAACACAATAATAGTACAGTCATATAATAAAAAGGTTAAATGCTTGCTTATTTCTGCTTTTCGCCTCAACCGCACAGCAACACGTCGTGGCTTTGAAGCAAGCGCTGCACGAATCTCGTATGGCAAGCCGTTTTAACCTAAAATACACATATTAATCCACTATGGCAAGCTGTTTTAGCCTAAAATATACTAAGCATTACTTATCGTAATAGCATTTTTACTAGCAACAATTCAATTACAGAGCTCTAAGTGTTCTGGGCTGGCCCTTTTGCCCCAAGGATGCCCAATTTGGCTCTCCAAGCCAACATTTAAAGTTTGTCATCGAACTTTAGCTTCTAGTATTTTTTGTTCCCTGTCATTTCGCTGTATTTTATGTTTGATTTAGCACAGGTGCCCTCTTACGTCATACTCCGAAAGTCCCCTTAGGCATTTGTGCGCATGCGCGCTACTCATGAATGGTGCTTTATAGAGGACGCACAAAAATACAGATTAAAATCATTTATATTTAGGTTAAATGGAAGATATAGCTTGTGCTGCATGTTAGCTTGCAAATTATGCCCAAGAACATAATTTATTAAGCCATATGTCTTACTAACAAGAAACAATGCCTCTAACCACAGGTCACGTACGAAAAATAATGCCCCGTTTAAGCCATTCTGAAGGGGTGGAGCGGAAAATGAAAATAAATACGGCCTTTTAAAATTTAAATGCTCCAGCGATTTCATTCCGTCAACCCCTTAGAACCCACCAAGAGCTAAATGCAGGTGTTTGCGAGTAGTTTCATTTAAAACGGAGAGGGCTGCCTTCAGCCAGTGTTTTCTGTTGTACTGACTTGAGAGTCAAGGCTCCGAGCTCTCGGTCTGCGAACTACATCACTGAGCCTCTTTTAAAAGCATATAAAAGCACTCCAGCGACTGTACGCAATGTAAACATAATATCATTTTAAAGAGCTATATTAAGCGCATATGAGCTGCTTTTATATGGTTTACGGATGAGCTTCAGGGCCGGCGTTTCTTCGTCCGTGTTCACAAAACTACATATTTTAAAGGCATTTAAAAAATAAAAACACTCCAGCGATTGAACAGTAATAGTAGATTAGTGTATTGAAAACGTTAAAATGCTTGCTTATTTGTGCTGCATTTTTAAGGAAACAAATTAGCTAGTAAAGACTGTTTCATGAATATGGTCTCATCGTTTGAGCCACATAGTTCAACAAAGCACGGCCGTTTTTAATGACCAACTAATAACTTCTGCTATTTAACTGATTAGATTTCTCAAAAAATGCAACTGTATTGAACATAGCACCCAATCACTCGTTTAATATTTTTTGTTCCCTGTCATTTCGCTGTATTTTTTGTTTGATTTAGCACAGGTGCCCTCTTACGTCATACTCCGAAAGTCCCCTTAGGCATTTGTGCGCATGCGCACTACTCATAAATGGTGCTTCATAGAGGACGCACAAAAATACAGATTAAAATCATTTATATTTAGGTTAAATGTAAGATATAGCTTGTGCTGCATGTTAGCTTGCAAATTATGCCCAAGAACATAATTTATTAAGCCATATGTCTTACTAACAAGAAACAATGCCTCTAACCACAGGTCACGTACGAAAAATAATGCCCCGTTTAAGCCATTCTGAAGGGGTGGAGCGGAAAATGAAAATAAATACGGCCTTTTAAAATTTAAATGCTCCAGCGATTTCATTCCGTCAACCCCTTAGAACCCACCAAGAGCTAAATTCAGGTGTTTGCGAGTAGTTTCATTTAAAACGGAGAGGGCTGCCTTCAGCCTGTGTTTTCTGTTGTACTGACATGAGAGTCGGGGCTCCGAGCTCTCGGTCTGCGAACTACATCACTGAACCTCTTTTAAAAGCATTTAAATAAAAACACTCCAGCGACTGTACGCAATGTAAACATAATATCATTTTAAAGAGCTTTATTAAGCGCATATGAGCTGCTTTTATATGGTTTACGGATAAGCTTCAGGGCTGGCGTTTCTTCGTCCGTGTTCACAAAACTACATATTTTAAAGGCATTTAAAAAATAAAAACACTCCAGCGATTGAACAGTAATAGTAGATTAGTGTATTGAAAACGTTAAAATGCTTGCTTATTTGTGCTGCATTTTTGTGGAAACGAATTAGCTAGTAAAGACTGTTTCATGAATATGGTCTCATCGTTTGAGCCACATAGTTCAACAAAGCACGGCCGTTTTTAATGACCAACTAATAACTTCTGCTATTTAACTGATAAGAGTTCTCAAAAAATGCAACTGTATTGAACATAGCACCCAATCACTCGTTTAATATTTTTTGTTCCCTGTCATTTCGCTGTATTTTATGTTTGATTTAGCACAGGTGCCCTCTTACGTCATACTCCGAAAGTCCCCTTAGGCATTTGTGCGCATGCACGCTACTCATAAATGGTGCTTTATAGAGGACGCACAAAAATACAGATTAAAATCATTTATATTTAGGTTAAATGGAAGATATAGCTTGTGCTGCATGTTAGCTTGCAAATTATGCCCAAGAACATAATTTATTAAGCCATATGTCTTACTAACAAGAAACAATGCCTCTAACCACAGGTCACATACGAAAAATAATGCCCCGTTTAAGCCATTCTGAAGGGGTGGAGCGGAAAATGAAAATAAATACGGCCTTTTAAAATTTAAATGCTCCAGCGATTTCATTCCGTCAACCCCTTAGAACCCACCAAGAGCTAAATTCAGGTGTTTGCGAGTAGTTTCATTTAAAACGGAGAGGGCTGCCTTCAGCCTGTGTTTTCTGTTGTACTGACATGAGAGTCAGGGCTCCGAGCTTTCGGTCTGCGAACTACATCACTGAGCCTCTTCTAAAAGCATTTAAATAAAAACACTCCAGCGACTGTACGCAATGTAAACATAATATCATTTTAAAGAGCTATATTAAGCGCATATGAGCTGCTTTTATATGGTTTACGGATGAGCTTCAGGGCTGGCGTTTCTTCGTCCGTGTTCACAAAACTACATATTTTAAAGGCATTTAAAAAATAAAAACACTCCAGCGATTGAACAGTAATAGTAGATTAGTGTATTGAAAACGTTAAAATGCTTGCTTATTTGTGCTGCATTTTTGTGGAAACGAATTAGCTAGTAAAGACTGTTTCATGAATATGGTCTCATCATTTGAGCCACATAGTTCAACAAAGCACGGCCGTTTTTAATGACCAACTAATAACTTCTGCTATATAACTGATTAGAGTTCTCAAAAAATGCAACTGTATTGAACATAGCACCCAATCGCTCTTTTAGTATTTTTTGTTCCCTGTCATTTCGCTGTATTTTATGTTTGATTTAGCACAGGTGCCCTCTTACGTCATACTCCGAAAGTCCCCTTAGGCATTTGTGCGCATGCGCACTACTCATAAATGGTGCTTTATAGAGGACGCACAAAAATACAGATTAAAATAATTTATATTTAGGTTAAATGGAAGATATAGCTTGTGTAGCATGTTAGCTTGCAAATTATGCCCAAGAACATAATTTATTAAGCCATATGTCTTACTAACAAGAAACAATGCCTCTAACCACAGGTCACGTACGAAAAATAATGCCCCGTTTAAGCCATTCTGAAGGGGTGGAGCGGAAAATGAAAATAAATACGGCCTTTTAAAATTTAAATGCTCCAGCGATTTCATTCCGTCAACCCCTTAGAACCCACCAAGAGCTAAATGCAGGTGTTTGCGAGTAGTTTCATTTAAAACGGAGAGGGCTGCCTTCAGCCAGTGTTTTCTGTTGTACTGACTTGAGAGTCAAGGCTCCGAGCTCTCGGTCTGCGAACTACATCACTGAGCCTCTTTTAAAAGCATATAAAAGCACTCCAGCGACTGTACGCAATGTAAACATAATATCATTTTAAAGAGCTATATTAAGCGCATATGAGCTGCTTTTATATGGTTTACGGATGAGCTTCAGGGCCAGCGTTTCTTCGTCCGTGTTCACAAAACTACATATTTTAAAGGCATTTAAAAAATAAAAACACTCCAGCGATTGAACAGTAATAGTAGATTAGTGTATTGAAAACGTTAAAATGCTTGCTTATTTGTGCTGCATTTTTGTGGAAACAAATTAGCTAGTAAAGACTGTTTCATGAATATGGTCTCATCGTTTGAGCCACATAGTTCAACAAAGCACGGCCGTTTTTAATGACCAACTAATAACTTCTGCTATTTAACTGATTAGATTTCTCAAAAAATGCAACTGTATTGAACATAGCACCCAATCACTCGTTTAATATTTTTTGTTCCCTGTCATTTCGCTGTATTTTATGTTTGATTTAGCACAGGTGCCCTCTTACGTCATACTCCGAAAGTCCCCTTAGGCATTTGTGCGCATGCGCACTACTCATAAATGGTGCTTTATAGAGGACGCACAAAAATACAGATTAAAATCATTTATATTTAGGTTAAATGTAAGATATAGCTTGTGCTGCATGTTAGCTTGCAAATTATGCCCAAGAACATAATTTATTAAGCCATATGTCTTACTAACAAGAAACAATGCCTCTAACCACAGGTCACGTACGAAAAATAATGCCCCGTTTAAGCCATTCTACTCCACTGAAGGGGTGGAGCGGAAAATGAAAATAAATACGGCCTTTTAAAATTTAAATGCTCCAGCGATTTCATTCCGTCAACCCCTTAGAACCCACCAAGAGCTAAATTCAGGTGTTTGCGAGTAGTTTCATTTAAAACGGAGAGGGCTGCCTTCCGCCTGTGTTTTCTGTTGTACTGACATGAGAGTCAGGGCTCCGTGCTTTCGGTCTGCGAACTACATCACTGAGCCTCTTCTAAAAGCATTTAAATAAAAACACTCCAGCGACTGTACGCAATGTAAACATAATATCATTTTAAAGAGCTATATTAAGCGCATATGAGCTGCTTTTATATGGTTTACGGATGAGCTTCAGGGCTGGCGTTTCTTCGTCCGTGTTCACAAAACTACATATTTTAAAGGCATTTAAAAAATAAAAACACTCCAGCGATTGAACAGTAATAGTAGATTAGTGTATTGAAAACGTTAAAATGCTTGCTTATTTGTGCTGCATTTTTGTGGAAACGAATTAGCTAGTAAAGACTGTTTCATGAATATGGTCTCATCGTTTGAGCCACATAGTTCAACAAAGCACGGCCGTTTTTAATGACCAACTAATAACTTCTGCTATTTAACTGATAAGAGTTCTCAAAAAATGCAACTGTATTGAACATAGCACCCAATCACTCGTTTAATATTTTTTGTTCCCTGTCATTTCGCTGTATTTTATGTTTGATTTAGCACAGGTGCCCTCTTACGTCATACTCCGAAAGTCCCCTTAGGCATTTGTGCGCATGCGCGCTACTCATAAATGGTGCTTTATAGAGGACGCACAAAAATACAGATTAAAATCATTTATATTTAGGTTAAATGGAAGATATAGCTTGTGCTGCATGTTAGCTTGCAAATTATGCCCAAGAACATAATGTATTAAGCCATATGTCTTACTAACAAGAAACAATGCCTCTAACCACAGGTCACGTACGAAAAATAATGCCCCGTTTAAGCCGTTCTGAAGGGGTGGAGCGGAAAATGAAAATAAATACGGCCTTTTAAAATTTAAATGCTCCAGCGATTTCATTCCGTCAACCCCTTAGAACCCACCAAGAGCTAAATTCAGGTGTTTGCGAGTAGTTTCATTTAAAACGGAGAGGGCTGCCTTCCGCCTGTGTTTTCTGTTGTACTGACATGAGAGTCAGGGCTCCGAGCTTTCGGTCTGCGAACTACATCACTGAGCCTCTTCTAAAAGCATTTAAATAAAAACACTCCAGCGACTGTACGCAATGTAAACATAATATCATTTTAAAGAGCTATATTAAGCGCATATGAGCTGCTTTTATATGGTTTACGGATGAGCTTCAGGGCTGGCGTTTCTTCGTCCGTGTTCACAAAACTACATATTTTAAAGGCATTTAAAAAATAAAAACACTCCAGCGATTGAACAGTAATAGTAGATTAGTGTATTGAAAACGTTAAAATGCTTGCTTATTTGTGCTGCATTTTTGTGGAAACGAATTAGCTAGTAAAGACTGTTTCATGAATATGGTCTCATCGTTTGAGCCACATAGTTCAACAAAGCACGGCCGTTTTTAATGACCAACTAATAACTTCTGCTATTTAACTGATAAGAGTTCTCAAAAAATGCAACTGTATTGAACATAGCACCCAATCACTCGTTTAATATTTTTTGTTCCCTGTCATTTCGCTGTATTTTATGTTTGATTTAGCACAGGTGCCCTCTTACGTCATACTCCGAAAGTCCCCTTAGGCATTTGTGCGCATGCGCGCTACTCATGAATGGTGCTTTATAGAGGACGCACAAAAATACAGATTAAAATCATTTATATTTAGGTTAAATGTAAGATATAGCTTGTGCTGCATGTTAGCTTGCAAATTATGCCCAAGAACATAATTTATTAAGCCATATGTCTTACTAACAAGAAACAATGCCTCTAACCACAGGTCACGTACGAAAAATAATGCCCCGTTTAAGCCATTCTGAAGGGGTGGAGCGGAAAATGAAAATAAATACGGCCTTTTAAAATTTAAATGCTCCAGCGATTTCATTCCGTCAACCCCTTAGAACCCACCAAGAGCTAAATTCAGGTGTTTGCGAGTAGTTTCATTTAAAACGGAGAGGGCTGCCTTCCGCCTGTGTTTTCTGTTGTACTGACATGAGAGTCAGGGCTCCGAGCTTTCGGTCTGCGAACTACATCACTGAGCCTCTTCTAAAAGCATTTAAATAAAAACACTCCAGCGACTGTACGCAATGTAAACATAATATCATTTTAAAGAGCTATATTAAGCGCATATGAGCTGCTTTTATATGGTTTACGGATGAGCTTCAGGGCTGGCGTTTCTTCGTCCGTGTTCACAAAACTACATATTTTAAAGGCATTTAAAAAATAAAAACACTCCAGCGATTGAACAGTAATAGTAGATTAGTGTATTGAAAACGTTAAAATGCTTGCTTATTTGTGCTGCATTTTTGTGGAAACGAATTAGCTAGTAAAGACTGTTTCATGAATATGGTCTCATCGTTTGAGCCACATAGTTCAACAAAGCACGGCCGTTTTTAATGACCAACTAATAACTTCTGCTATTTAACTGATAAGAGTTCTCAAAAAATGCAACTGTATTGAACATAGCACCCAATCACTCGTTTAATATTTTTTGTTCCCTGTCATTTCGCTGTATTTTATGTTTGATTTAGCACAGGTGCCCTCTTACGTCATACTCCGAAAGTCCCCTTAGGCATTTGTGCGCATGCGCGCTACTCATAAATGGTGCTTTATAGAGGACGCACAAAAATACAGATTAAAATCATTTATATTTAGGTTAAATGTAAGATATAGCTTGTGCTGCATGTTAGCTTGCAAATTATGCCCAAGAACATAATTTATTAAGCCATATGTCTTACTAACAAGAAACAATGCCTCTAACCACAGGTCACGTACGAAAAATAATGCCCCGTTTAAGCCATTCTGAAGGGGTGGAGCGGAAAATGAAAATAAATACGGCCTTTTAAAATTTAAATGCTCCAGCGATTTCATTCCGTCAACCCCTTAGAACCCACCAAGAGCTAAATTCAGGTGTTTGCGAGTAGTTTCATTTAAAACGGAGAGGGCTGCCTTCCGCCTGTGTTTTCTGTTGTACTGACATGAGAGTCAGGGCTCCGAGCTTTCGGTCTGCGAACTACATCACTGAGCCTCTTCTAAAAGCATTTAAATAAAAACACTCCAGCGACTGTACGCAATGTAAACATAATATCATTTTAAAGAGCTATATTAAGCGCATATGAGCTGCTTTTATATGGTTTACGGATGAGCTTCAGGGCTGGCGTTTCTTCGTCCGTGTTCACAACACTACATATTTTAAAGGCATTTAAAAAATAAAAACACTCCAGCGATTGAACAGTAATAGTAGATTAGTGTATTGAAAACGTTAAAATGCTTGCTTATTTGTGCTGCATTTTTGTGGAAACGAATTAGCTAGTAAAGACTGTTTCATGAATATGGTCTCATCGTTTGAGCCACATAGTTCAACAAAGCACGGCCGTTTTTAATGACCAACTAATAACTTCTGCTATTTAACTGATAAGAGTTCTCAAAAAATGCAACTGTATTGAACATAGCACCCAATCACTCGTTTAATATTTTTTGTTCCCTGTCATTTCGCTGTATTTTATGTTTGATTTAGCACAGGTGCCCTCTTACGTCATACTCCGAAAGTCCCCTTAGGCATTTGTGCGCATGCGCGCTACTCATAAATGGTGCTTTATAGAGGACGCACAAAAATACAGATTAAAATCATTTATATTTAGGTTAAATGGAAGATATAGCTTGTGCTGCATGTTAGCTTGCAAATTATGCCCAAGAACATAATTTATTAAGCCATATGTCTTACTAACAAGAAACAATGCCTCTAACCACAGGTCACGTACGAAAAATAATGCCCCGTTTAAGCCATTCTGAAGGGGTGGAGCGGAAAATGAAAATAAATACGGCCTTTTAAAATTTAAATGCTCCAGCGATTTCATTCCGTCAACCCCTTAGAACCCACCAAGAGCTAAATTCAGGTGTTTGCGAGTAGTTTCATTTAAAACGGAGAGGGCTGCCTTCCGCCTGTGTTTTCTGTTGTACTGACATGAGAGTCAGGGCTCCGAGCTTTCGGTCTGCGAACTACATCACTGAGCCTCTTCTAAAAGCATTTAAATAAAAACACTCCAGCGACTGTACGCAATGTAAACATAATATCATTTTAAAGAGCTATATTAAGCGCATATGAGCTGCTTTTATATGGTTTACGGATGAGCTTCAGGGCTGGCGTTTCTTCGTCCGTGTTCACAAAACTACATATTTTAAAGGCATTTAAAAAATAAAAACACTCCAGCGATTGAACAGTAATAGTAGATTAGTGTATTGAAAACGTTAAAATGCTTGCTTATTTGTGCTGCATTTTTGTGGAAACGAATTAGCTAGTAAAGACTGTTTCATGAATATGGTCTCATCGTTTGAGCCACATAGTTCAACAAAGCACGGCCGTTTTTAATGACCAACTAATAACTTCTGCTATTTAACTGATAAGAGTTCTCAAAAAATGCAACTGTATTGAACATAGCACCCAATCACTCGTTTAATATTTTTTGTTCCCTGTCATTTCGCTGTATTTTATGTTTGATTTAGCACAGGTGCCCTCTTACGTCATACTCCGAAAGTCCCCTTAGGCATTTGTGCGCATGCGCGCTACTCATGAATGGTGCTTTATAGAGGACGCACAAAAATACAGATTAAAATCATTTATATTTAGGTTAAATGTAAGATATAGCTTGTGCTGCATGTTAGCTTGCAAATTATGCCCAAGAACATAATTTATTAAGCCATATGTCTTACTAACAAGAAACAATGCCTCTAACCACAGGTCACGTACGAAAAATAATGCCCCGTTTAAGCCATTCTGAAGGGGTGGAGCGGAAAATGAAAATAAATACGGCCTTTTAAAATTTAAATGCTCCAGCGATTTCATTCCGTCAACCCCTTAGAACCCACCAAGAGCTAAATTCAGGTGTTTGCGAGTAGTTTCATTTAAAACGGAGAGGGCTGCCTTCCGCCTGTGTTTTCTGTTGTACTGACATGAGAGTCAGGGCTCCGAGCTTTCGGTCTGCGAACTACATCACTGAGCCTCTTCTAAAAGCATTTAAATAAAAACACTCCAGCGACTGTACGCAATGTAAACATAATATCATTTTAAAGAGCTATATTAAGCGCATATGAGCTGCTTTTATATGGTTTACGGATGAGCTTCAGGGCTGGCGTTTCTTCGTCCGTGTTCACAAAACTACATATTTTAAAGGCATTTAAAAAATAAAAACACTCCAGCGATTGAACAGTAATAGTAGATTAGTGTATTGAAAACGTTAAAATGCTTGCTTATTTGTGCTGCATTTTTGTGGAAACGAATTAGCTAGTAAAGACTGTTTCATGAATATGGTCTCATCGTTTGAGCCACATAGTTCAACAAAGCACGGCCGTTTTTAATGACCAACTAATAACTTCTGCTATTTAACTGATAAGAGTTCTCAAAAAATGCAACTGTATTGAACATAGCACCCAATCACTCGTTTAATATTTTTTGTTCCCTGTCATTTCGCTGTATTTTATGTTTGATTTAGCACAGGTGCCCTCTTACGTCATACTCCGAAAGTCCCCTTAGGCATTTGTGCGCATGCGCGCTACTCATGAATGGTGCTTTATAGAGGACGCACAAAAATACAGATTAAAATCATTTATATTTAGGTTAAATGTAAGATATAGCTTGTGCTGCATGTTAGCTTGCAAATTATGCCCAAGAACATAATTTATTAAGCCATATGTCTTACTAACAAGAAACAATGCCTCTAACCACAGGTCACGTACGAAAAATAATGCCCCGTTTAAGCCATTCTGAAGGGGTGGAGCGGAAAATGAAAATAAATACGGCCTTTTAAAATTTAAATGCTCCAGCGATTTCATTCCGTCAACCCCTTAGAACCCACCAAGAGCTAAATTCAGGTGTTTGCGAGTAGTTTCATTTAAAACGGAGAGGGCTGCCTTCCGCCTGTGTTTTCTGTTGTACTGACATGAGAGTCAGGGCTCCGAGCTTTCGGTCTGCGAACTACATCACTGAGCCTCTTCTAAAAGCATTTAAATAAAAACACTCCAGCGACTGTACGCAATGTAAACATAATATCATTTTAAAGAGCTATATTAAGCGCATATGAGCTGCTTTTATATGGTTTACGGATGAGCTTCAGGGCTGGCGTTTCTTCGTCCGTGTTCACAAAACTACATATTTTAAAGGCATTTAAAAAATAAAAACACTCCAGCGATTGAACAGTAATAGTAGATTAGTGTATTGAAAACGTTAAAATGCTTGCTTATTTGTGCTGCATTTTTGTGGAAACGAATTAGCTAGTAAAGACTGTTTCATGAATATGGTCTCATCGTTTGAGCCACATAGTTCAACAAAGCACGGCCGTTTTTAATGACCAACTAATAACTTCTGCTATTTAACTGATAAGAGTTCTCAAAAAATGCAACTGTATTGAACATAGCACCCAATCACTCGTTTAATATTTTTTGTTCCCTGTCATTTCGCTGTATTTTATGTTTGATTTAGCACAGGTGCCCTCTTACGTCATACTCCGAAAGTCCCCTTAGGCATTTGTGCGCATGCGCGCTACTCATGAATGGTGCTTTATAGAGGACGCACAAAAATACAGATTAAAATCATTTATATTTAGGTTAAATGGAAGATATAGCTTGTGCTGCATGTTAGCTTGCAAATTATGCCCAAGAACATAATTTATTAAGCCATATGTCTTACTAACAAGAAACAATGCCTCTAACCACAGGTCACGTACGAAAAATAATGCCCCGTTTAAGCCATTCTGAAGGGGTGGAGCGGAAAATGAAAATAAATACGGCCTTTTAAAATTTAAATGCTCCAGCGATTTCATTCCGTCAACCCCTTAGAACCCACCAAGAGCTAAATTCAGGTGTTTGCGAGTAGTTTCATTTAAAACGGAGAGGGCTGCCTTCCGCCTGTGTTTTCTGTTGTACTGACATGAGAGTCAGGGCTCCGAGCTTTCGGTCTGCGAACTACATCACTGAGCCTCTTCTAAAAGCATTTAAATAAAAACACTCCAGCGACTGTACGCAATGTAAACATAATATCATTTTAAAGAGCTATATTAAGCGCATATGAGCTGCTTTTATATGGTTTACGGATGAGCTTCAGGGCTGGCGTTTCTTCGTCCGTGTTCACAAAACTACATATTTTAAAGGCATTTAAAAAATAAAAACACTCCAGCGATTGAACAGTAATAGTAGATTAGTGTATTGAAAACGTTAAAATGCTTGCTTATTTGTGCTGCATTTTTGTGGAAACGAATTAGCTAGTAAAGACTGTTTCATGAATATGGTCTCATCGTTTGAGCCACATAGTTCAACAAAGCACGGCCGTTTTTAATGACCAACTAATAACTTCTGCTATTTAACTGATAAGAGTTCTCAAAAAATGCAACTGTATTGAACATAGCACCCAATCACTCGTTTAATATTTTTTGTTCCCTGTCATTTCGCTGTATTTTATGTTTGATTTAGCACAGGTGCCCTCTTACGTCATACTCCGAAAGTCCCCTTAGGCATTTGTGCGCATGCGCGCTACTCATGAATGGTGCTTTATAGAGGACGCACAAAAATACAGATTAAAATCATTTATATTTAGGTTAAATGTAAGATATAGCTTGTGCTGCATGTTAGCTTGCAAATTATGCCCAAGAACATAATTTATTAAGCCATATGTCTTACTAACAAGAAACAATGCCTCTAACCACAGGTCACGTACGAAAAATAATGCCCCGTTTAAGCCATTCTGAAGGGGTGGAGCGGAAAATGAAAATAAATACGGCCTTTTAAAATTTAAATGCTCCAGCGATTTCATTCCGTCAACCCCTTAGAACCCACCAAGAGCTAAATTCAGGTGTTTGCGAGTAGTTTCATTTAAAACGGAGAGGGCTGCCTTCCGCCTGTGTTTTCTGTTGTACTGACATGAGAGTCAGGGCTCCGAGCTTTCGGTCTGCGAACTACATCACTGAGCCTCTTCTAAAAGCATTTAAATAAAAACACTCCAGCGACTGTACGCAATGTAAACATAATATCATTTTAAAGAGCTATATTAAGCGCATATGAGCTGCTTTTATATGGTTTACGGATGAGCTTCAGGGCTGGCGTTTCTTCGTCCGTGTTCACAAAACTACATATTTTAAAGGCATTTAAAAAATAAAAACACTCCAGCGATTGAACAGTAATAGTAGATTAGTGTATTGAAAACGTTAAAATGCTTGCTTATTTGTGCTGCATTTTTGTGGAAACGAATTAGCTAGTAAAGACTGTTTCATGAATATGGTCTCATCGTTTGAGCCACATAGTTCAACAAAGCACGGCCGTTTTTAATGACCAACTAATAACTTCTGCTATTTAACTGATAAGAGTTCTCAAAAAATGCAACTGTATTGAACATAGCACCCAATCACTCGTTTAATATTTTTTGTTCCCTGTCATTTCGCTGTATTTTATGTTTGATTTAGCACAGGTGCCCTCTTACGTCATACTCCGAAAGTCCCCTTAGGCATTTGTGCGCATGCGCGCTACTCATGAATGGTGCTTTATAGAGGACGCACAAAAATACAGATTAAAATCATTTATATTTAGGTTAAATGTAAGATATAGCTTGTGCTGCATGTTAGCTTGCAAATTATGCCCAAGAACATAATTTATTAAGCCATATGTCTTACTAACAAGAAACAATGCCTCTAACCACAGGTCACGTACGAAAAATAATGCCCCGTTTAAGCCATTCTGAAGGGGTGGAGCGGAAAATGAAAATAAATACGGCCTTTTAAAATTTAAATGCTCCAGCGATTTCATTCCGTCAACCCCTTAGAACCCACCAAGAGCTAAATTCAGGTGTTTGCGAGTAGTTTCATTTAAAACGGAGAGGGCTGCCTTCCGCCTGTGTTTTCTGTTGTACTGACATGAGAGTCAGGGCTCCGAGCTTTCGGTCTGCGAACTACATCACTGAGCCTCTTCTAAAAGCATTTAAATAAAAACACTCCAGCGACTGTACGCAATGTAAACATAATATCATTTTAAAGAGCTATATTAAGCGCATATGAGCTGCTTTTATATGGTTTACGGATGAGCTTCAGGGCTGGCGTTTCTTCGTCCGTGTTCACAAAACTACATATTTTAAAGGCATTTAAAAAATAAAAACACTCCAGCGATTGAACAGTAATAGTAGATTAGTGTATTGAAAACGTTAAAATGCTTGCTTATTTGTGCTGCATTTTTGTGGAAACGAATTAGCTAGTAAAGACTGTTTCATGAATATGGTCTCATCGTTTGAGCCACATAGTTCAACAAAGCACGGCCGTTTTTAATGACCAACTAATAACTTCTGCTATTTAACTGATAAGAGTTCTCAAAAAATGCAACTGTATTGAACATAGCACCCAATCACTCGTTTAATATTTTTTGTTCCCTGTCATTTCGCTGTATTTTATGTTTGATTTAGCACAGGTGCCCTCTTACGTCATACTCCGAAAGTCCCCTTAGGCATTTGTGCGCATGCGCGCTACTCATAAATGGTGCTTTATAGAGGACGCACAAAAATACAGATTAAAATCATTTATATTTAGGTTAAATGGAAGATATAGCTTGTGCTGCATGTTAGCTTGCAAATTATGCCCAAGAACATAATTTATTAAGCCATATGTCTTACTAACAAGAAACAATGCCTCTAACCACAGGTCACGTACGAAAAATAATGCCCCGTTTAAGCCATTCTGAAGGGGTGGAGCGGAAAATGAAAATAAATACGGCCTTTTAAAATTTAAATGCTCCAGCGATTTCATTCCGTCAACCCCTTAGAACCCACCAAGAGCTAAATTCAGGTGTTTGCGAGTAGTTTCATTTAAAACGGAGAGGGCTGCCTTCAGCCTGTGTTTTCTGTTGTACTGACATGAGAGTCAGGGCTCCGAGCTTTCGGTCTGCGAACTACATCACTGAGCCTCTTCTAAAAGCATTTAAATAAAAACACTCCAGCGACTGTACGCAATGTAAACATAATATCATTTTAAAGAGCTATATTAAGCGCATATGAGCTGCTTTTATATGGTTTACGGATGAGCTTCAGGGCTGGCGTTTCTTCGTCCGTGTTCACAAAACTACATATTTTAAAGGCATTTAAAAAATAAAAACACTCCAGCGATTGAACAGTAATAGTAGATTAGTGTATTGAAAACGTTAAAATGCTTGCTTATTTGTGCTGCATTTTTGTGGAAACGAATTAGCTAGTAAAGACTGTTTCATGAATATGGTCTCATCGTTTGAGCCACATAGTTCAACAAAGCATGGCCGTTTTTAATGACCAACTAATAACTTCTGCTATTTAACTGATAAGAGTTCTCAAAAAATGCAACTGTATTGAACATAGCACCCAATCACTCGTTTAATTATGTTGGCTTGGAGAGCCAACATATTGTTATGCTATTTAAACTTATTATTATGTTGGCTTGGAGAGCCAACATACTGTTATGCTATTTAAACTTATTATTATTATTATATTTTATTATTCTTATGACCAAAAGAAATTTCTGACAGCTACTCCTCCGAGGCCTTTGAAGCCACAAGGCCCAAACTTGGCAGAGACCTGGGCCCTTGTCCCGAAAGAGTTGCTATATCTATTTGGACTGATCAGATGTACAGTTGATTTATTATTAATTTTTGAATATGACAAATTTCCCAATGAATTACATGGGCTGAGAAAAAATGCGCCCTCTAACAGTAATACCTCTCGACTGAAGAGGCGGGACTCAAACCTCTCACTTACAGTCACTCTGAAATCGGTGGAAATACAAATAAATATCGCCTTAAAAATTTTATTATTACAGCGATTTAACTCTAAATACCCATTAGAACATATCAACAGCTAAATTCAGTGGTTTGTGAGTAGTTCTTGTAAAAGAAAAGCTCGCACCCTTCAGCGCTTATACAAGCCGTCAGCACTAGGCTACTCTCTCTCTACATGTGCTCACAAACAACATAAATTGCACGAATTAGAGTGCCTTTAAAATTTATATGTTTCAGCGATTTATTTGTAAATACCCATTAGAACACATCAACAAATCAACCTTTTGTGATCTGCTTTATTTCAAAGTTAAAGCACTGTCTTCAGCAAATGTGTTATACAGACGAGCTTTACGGCTGGGAGCTAACTTACCCGACTGAGAATTATACATGACTGCACGTCTTTTAAAAGCATTTAAATAAAAACACTCCAGCGATCCAACACAATAAATATACAAGAATATTTTAAAGAACTATATTAGCTGCAAATGAGCTATTCAATAGGTTTCACTAACGAACATGTTACCGAGCTGTGACCTATACTTTCACTTTGACTTCGGTGTAAAATGCATATAAATAACGCCTTTAAAATTCCAATATTCCAGCCATTTAATTGTAAATACCCATTAGAACACATCAATACCTGAATTCAGCTGTTTGAGCGAATTTATTCAAAACCCTAAGCATTTCCTTCACCGCGTACAGATTGCTTTCAACGAGTATACATGGAGACGAACGACATAATTTGCACGAATTAGAACGCCTTTAAAATTACAATATTGCAGCGATTTAATTCAGTCCACCCATTAGAAAATATCAACAGCTAAATGCAGTTGTTTGTGAGCATTTTGTTTTCAGAGAGCGCTGCGTTCAGCAGTGTGTTTAGACATGAGCTCCGAGATGTCCGTCTGAGAATTATACATGACTGCACGTCTTTTAAAGGCATTTAAATAAAAACACTCCAGCGATTCAACACAATAAATATAGAAGAATATTTTTAAAGACCTGCATTGGGTGCAAATTACGTTTTTCATAGGCTTAACTTTAACATGAGATGCAAGGCTGCATTTATGTGTCTGTTAACAAAGACATCATTTGCACGTCTTTTAAAGGTATTTTAATACAAACACTCCAGCGATTCAACACAATAATAGTTCAGTCATATAATAAAAAGTTTAAATGCTTGCTTATTTCTGCTTTTCGGCTCAACCGCACGGCAACGCGACGCGGCTTTGAAGCAGGCGCTCATCACTTATTCCAGTATGGCAAGCCGTCTTAACCTAAAATACACATATTAATCCACTATGGTGTTCTGGGCTGGCCCTTTTGCCCGAAGGCTGCCCAATTTGGCTCTCCAAGCCAACATTTAAAGTTTGTCATCGAACTTTAGCTTCTAGTTATTATTATTATGTTGGCTTGGAGAGCCAACATACTGTTATGCTATTTAAACTTATTATGTTGGCTTGGAGAGCCAACATACTGTTATGCTATTTAAACTTATTATTATTATTATATGTTATTATTCTTATGACCTAAGAAAATTTCTGACAGCTACTCCTCCGAGGCCTTTGAAGCCACAAGGCCCAAACTTGGCAGAGACCTGGGCCCTTGTCCCGAAAGAGTTGCTATATCTATTTGGACTGATCAGATGTACAGTTGATTTATTATTAATTTTTGAAAATGACATATTTCCCAATGAATTACATGGGCTGAGAAAAAATGCGCCCTCTAGCAGTAATACCTCTCGACTGAAGAGGCGGGACTCAAACCTCTTACTTACAGTCACTCTGAAATCGGTGGAAATACAAATAAATATCACCTTAAAAACTTAATTATTACAGCGATTTAACTCTAAATACCCATTACAACACATCAACAGCTAAATCAGTTTGTGATCTGTTTTATTTCAAAGTTGAAGCACTGTCTTCAGCAAATGTGTTACACAGACGAGCTTCACGGTTCGGAGCTAACTTACCCGACTAAGAATTATACATGACTGAACGTCTTTTAAAAGCATTTAAATAAAAACACTCCAGCGATTGTACACAATAAATATAGAAGAATATTTTAAAGAGCCGCATTGAATGCAAATGACCTGTTTCAAAGGTTTTTAATAACGAACATGAGATGTACGGCTGCATATCCGTCTGTGTCAACAAATGATTCATTTGCACGTCTTTTAAAGGTAATCAAATAAAAAAAATCCAGCGATTGCACACAATAAATATAGAAGAATATTTTAAAGAGCTGCATTGAGTGCAAATGAGCTGTTTCATAGATTTAACTAACTAACATTGGATGCACTGCTCAGTTCTTCGTCTGCATCATCAAAGACATCATGTGCACGTCTTTTAAAGGTATTTAATTACAAACACTCCAGCGATTAAACACAATAAATATAGAATATTTTAAAGAGCTACATTGGGTGTAAATGAGCTATTTCAAACGTTTCTCTAACGAACATCAGATGTATGGCTTTATTATCAGTCTGTCAACAAATACATCATTTGCACGTCTTTTAAATGCATTTAAATAAAAACACTCCAGCGATTGCACACAATAAATATAGAAGAATATTTTAAAGACCTACATTGGGTGCAAATGACGTTTTTCATAGGCTTAACTAACTAACATGAGATGCACGGCTGCATTTATGTGTCTGTTAACAAAGACATCAAATTTGCACGTCTTTTAAAGGTATTTTAATACAAACACTCCAGCGATTCAACACAATAACAGTACAATCATATAATAAAAAGGTTAAATGCTTGCTTATTTCTGCTTTTCACCTCAACCGCACAGTAACGCGTCGTGGCTTTGAAGCAGGCGCTGCACGAATCTTAAGATATGGCAAGCCGTTTTAACCTAAAATCCACACACAATCCTCTATGGCAAGCTGTTTTAGCCAAAAATATACTAAGCATTTCTTGTCGTACTGCCATTTTTGCTAGCAACAATTCCATTAGAGAGTTCTAAGTGTTCTGGGCTGGCCCTTTTGCCCCAAGGCTGCCCGGTTTGGCTCTCCAAGCCAACATTTAAAGTTTGTCATCGAACTTTAGCTTCTAGTTATTATTATTATTATTATATGTTATTATTCTTATGGTACACGAATTTACAAACGCTACTCCTCCTAGGGCTTGAATGCCACAAGCCCCAAACTTGGCAGATACCTGGGTCCTGCTCTAAAGTTAGTTGCTATATCTTTTTAGACTGATCAGACTTACAGTTGATTTATTATTAATTTTTGAATATGACACATTTCCCAATGAATTACATGGGCTGAGAAAAAATGCGCCCTCTAACAGTAATACCTCTCGACTGAAGAGGCGGGACTCAAACCTCTCACTTACAGTCACTCTGAAATCGGTGGAAATACAAATAAATATCGCCTTAAAAATTTAATTATTACAGCGATTTAACTCTAAATACCCATTAGAACATATCAACAGTTAAATTCAGTGGTTTTATAGTTCTTGTAAAAGAAAAGCTCGCACCCTTCAGCGCTTATACAAGCCGTCAGCACTAGGCTACTCTCTCTGTGCATGTGCTCACAAACAACATAAATTGCACGAATTAGAACGCCTTTAAAATAAATATATTTCAGCGATTTGTTTGTAAATACTCATTAGAACACATCAACAAATCAGCCTTTTGTGATCTGTTTTATTTCAAAGTTAAAGCACTGTCTTCAGCAAATGTGTTACACAGACGAGCTTTCACGGCTCGGAGCTAACTTACCCGACTGAGAATAATACATGACTGAACGTCTTTTAAAAGCATTTAAATAAAAACACTCCAGCGATCCAACACAATAAATATACAAGAATATTTTAAAGAACTACATTAGCTGCAAATGAGCTATTCAATAGGTTTCACTAACGATCATGTTACCGAGCTGTGACCTATACTTTCACTTTGACTTCGGTGGAAAATGCATATAAATAACGCCTTTAAAATTACAATATTCCAGCCATTTAATTGTAAATACCCATTAGAACACATCAAGACCTAAATTCAGCTGTTTGAGTGAATTTATTGAAACCCCTAAGCATTTCCTTCACCGCGTACAGATTGCTTTCAACGAGTTTACATGGAGACGAACGACATAATTTGCACGAATTAGAACGCCTTTAAAATTACAATATTGCAGCGATTTAATTCAGTCCACCCATTAGAAAATATCAACAGCTAAATGCAGTTGTTTGTGAGCATTTTGTTTTCATACAGAGAGCGCTGCGTTCAGCTGTGTGTTAGACATGAGCTCCGAGATGTCCGACTGACAATTATACATGACTGCACGTCTTTTAAAGGCATTTAAATACAAACACTCCAGCGATTGCACACAATAAATATAGAAGAATATTTTAAAGACCTACATTGGGTGCAAATGACTTTTTTCATAGGCTTAACTAACATTGGATGCACTGCTCAGTCTTCGTCTGCATCATCAAACACATCATTTGCACGTCTTTTAAAGGTATTTAAATACAAACACTCCAGCGATTAAACACAATAATAGTAGAGTAATATATTACACAGCTTAAATACTTGCTTATTAATGCTTTTAGGCTCAACCGCACAGCAACGCGTCGTGGGTTTCAAGCATGCGCTGCAAACTTGTTGTATGGCAAGCCGTTTTAACGTAAAATCCACACACGATGCTCTATGTTTTAGCCTAAAATATACTAAGCATTTCTTGTCGTACTGCCATTTTTACTAGCAACAATTCAATCAGAGAGCTCTAAGTGTTCTGGGCTGGCCCTTTTGCCCCAAGGCTGCCCAATTTGGCTCTCCAAGCCAACATTTAAAGTTTGTCATCGAACTTTAGCTTCTAGTTATGTTGGCTTGGAGAAGCCAACATATTGTTATGCTATTTAAACTTATTATTATTATTAAACTTCTTCTGAGACTAAAATTCTATACGCTACTCCTCCTAGAGCTTTAAGGCTACAAGCCCCAAACTCGGCGGAGCCCTGGGCCCTGGTCACGAAAGTGTTGCTATATCTTTTTGGAATGATCAGACTTACAGTTGATTTAATATTAATTTTTTTACATGAAAAATTTCTATGGGATTTCAATGGGCTGAGAAAAAATGCGCCATCTAAAGGCGCAATACCTCTCCACTGAAGAGGCGGGACTCAAACCTCTTGCTTACAGTCACTCTGAAATCGGTGGAAATACAAATAAATACCGCTTTTTAAAATTTAAATATTACAGCGATTTAACTCTAAATACCCATTAGAACACATCAACAGCTAAATTCAGTGGTTTGAGAGCAGTTCTTGTAAAAGGAAAGCTTGCACCCTTCAGCGAGTATACAAGCCGTCAGCACGAACTCTCTCTGTATGTGCTCATAAACAAAATAATTTGCACGAATTAGAACGCCTTTAAAATTAATATATTTCAGCGATTTATTTGTAAATACCCATTAGAACACATCAACAAATCAGCCTTTTGTGATCTGTTATATTTCAAAGTTAACCTAGCTCCGAGCCGTGAAGCTCGTCTGTATAACACACATTTGCTGAAGACAGTGCTTTAACGTTACCCGACTGAGAATTAGACTGCACGTCTTTTAAAAACATTTAAATAAAAACACTCCAGCGATCCAACACAATAAATATACAAGAATATTTTAAAGAACAACATTAGCTGCAAATGAGCTGTTCAATAGGTTTCACTAACGAACATGTTACCAAGCTGTGACCCACACTTTCACTTTGACTTCGGTGGAAAATGCATATAAATAACGCCTTTAAAATTACAATATTCCAGCCATTTAATTTTAAATACCCATTAGAACACATCAAGACCTGAATTCAGCTGTTTGAGCGAATTTATTCAAAACCCTAAGCATTTCCTTCACCGCGTAAAGATTGCTTTCAACGAGAATACATGGAGACGAACGATATAATGTGCACGGATTTGACCGCCTTTAAAATTACAATATTGCAGCGATTGAATTCATTCCACCCATTAGAAAATATCAACAGCTAAATGCAGTTGTTTGTGAGTATTTTTTTTTTCATACAGAGAGCGCTGTGTTCAGTGTAGACATGAGCTCCGAGATGTCCGTCTGAGAATTATACATGACTGAACGTCTTTTAAAGGCATGTAAATACAAACACTCCAGCGATTCCACACAATAAATATAGAAGAATATTTTAAAGACCTACATTGAGTGCAAATGACTTTTTTCACAGGCTTAACTAACTAACATTGAATGCACTGCTCAGTCTTCATCTGCATCAAAGACATCATTTGTACGTCTTTTAAATGTATTTAAATACAAACACTCCAGCGATTAAACACAATAATAGTAGAGTAATATATTACACAGCTTAAATGCTTGCTTATTTCTGCTTTTAGGCTCAACCGCACAGCAACGCGTCATGGCTTTCAAGCACCCGCTGCACACTTGTTGTATGGCAAGCCGTTTTAACCTAAAATACACATAAATCCTCTATGGCAAGCTGTTTTAGCCTAAAATATACTAAGCATTACTTATCGTAATAGCATTTTTACTAGTAACAATTCAATCAGAGAGCTCTAAGTGTTCTGGGCTGGCCCTTTTGCCCGAAGGCTGCCCGGTTTGCTTCTCCAAGCCAACATTTAAAGTTTGTCATCGAACTTTAGCTTCTAGTTATGTTGGCTTGGAGAAGCCAACATATTGTTATGCTATTTAAACTTATTATTATTATTAAACTTCTTCTGAGACTAAAATTCTATACGCTACTCCTCCTAGAGCTTTAAGGCTACAAGCCCCAAACTCGGCGGAGCCCTGGGCCCTGGTCACGAAAGTGTTGCTATATCTTTTTGGAATGATCAGACTTACAGTTGATTTAATATTAATTTTTTTGCATGAAAAATTTATATAGGATTTCAATGGGCTGAGAAAAAATGCGCCATCTAGAGGCGCAATACCTCTCCACTGAAGAGGCGGGACTCAAACCTCTTACTTACAGTCACTCTGAAATCGGTGGAAATACAAATAAATACCGCTTTAAAAATTTAAATATTACAGCGATTTAACTCTAAATACCCATTAGAACACATCAACAGCTACATTCAGCTGTGAGCTGTTTTGTGTAAAAGTTAAACCGCTGTCTTTACAGAGTGTGTTACAGATGAGCTTCACATCTCCGTCTGAGAATTATACATGACTGCACGTCTTTTAAAAGCATTTAAATAAAAACACTCCAGCGATCCAACACAATAAATATACAAGAATATTTTAAAGAACTACATTAGCTGCAAATGAGCTGTTCAATAGGTTTCACTAACGAACATGTTACCGAGCTGTGACCCATACTTTCACTTTGACTTCGGTGGAAAATGCATATAAATAACGCCTTTAAAATTACAATATTCCAGCCATTTAATTTTAAATACCCATTAGAACACATCAAGACCTGAATTCAGCTGTTTGAGCGAATTTATTCAAAACCCTAAGCAGTTCCTTCACCGCGTACAGATTGCTTTCAACGAGTATACATGGAGACGAACGACATAATTTGCACGAATTAGAACGCCTTTAAAATTACAATATTGCAGCGGTTTAATTCATTCCACCCATTAGAAAATATCAACAGCTAAATGCAGTTGTTTGTGAGTATTTTTTATTTCATACAGAGAGCGCTGTGTTCAGCAGTGTAGACATGAGCTCCGATATGTCCGTCTGAGAATTATACATGACTGAACGTCTTTTAAAGGCATGTAAATACAAACACTCCAGCGATTGCACACAATAAATATAACTGCGGTCACACCATCTGCGCTTCGTAAAAGTGCGGTCACGCCATCTCCGCCTAAAGTTACGTTGCGCGCCTATATAGATATTTACGGTAACAAACACCTCCGACCTAACGCGGCGCATTTCATGTTACTAAACTGCTTTTAAGAACTGCATACCGTAGTCAGGACCAATGCTATTAACAATCTCTCTATCTCTGTCCCCCCCCCCCCCCCAAAAAAAAACTATTAATCTGACATGCGCAAAAAAATCATAAAAATATAAAAATCGAATTCTTTTCTTCAAACTCCAACAGATTTTTGTTCTGCATCCTATCACTGTGGTGATTTACATGCTGTTTAACGGTTTCATTATTTTATAATTGAATACCAAAGTTTTTTTTTATTTATACCATTTTTCTCAATATAGACATTTTTTTAAATCATAAAAATATGAAATCAAACTAATACTCCAGCAGATTATTGTTCTGCATGTCCTGTATGTTATATGCTGTATCATTTATTTTAATTACATATCAAAGTCGACATATGCTATTGACATTGCTATATAGGCATTTTAAAAATTCATAAAAAAATGAAATCAAATTGTTTTCTGAAAACTCCAACAGATTATTGTTCCTCATCTCCTCAAGTACCACTGTGGTGATTTTCAAGTTGTTTTACTGTATCATTTTTTAATAATTTCATACCAAAGTCGACATATGCTATTGACATTGCTATATAGACAATTTAAAAATTCATAAAAAAATGAAATCAAATTGTTTTCTGAAAACTCCAACAGATTATTGTTCCTCATCTCCTCAAGTACCACTGTGGTGATTTTCAAGTTGTTTTACTGTATCATTTTTTTATAATTTCATACCAAAGTCGACATATGCTATTGACATTGCTATATAGGCATTTAAAAAAATTCATAAAAAAATGAAATCAAATTGTTTTCTGAAAACTCCAACAGATTATTGTTCTACATCTCCTCAAGTACCACTGTGGTGATTTTCAAGTTGTTTTACTGTATCATCTTTTTATAATTTCATACCAAAGTCGACATATGCTATTGACATTGCTATATAGACAATTTAAAAATTCATAAAAAAATGAAATCAAATTGTTTTCTGAAAACTCCAACAGATTATTGTTCCTCATCTCCTCAAGTACCACTGTGGTGATTTTCAAGTTGTTTTACTGTATCATTTTTTTATAATTTCATACCAAAGTCGACATATGCTATTGACATTGCTATATAGGCATTTAAAAAAATTCATAAAAAAATGAAATCAAATTGTTTTCTGAAAACTCCAACAGATTATTGTTCTTCATCTCCTCAAGTACCACTGTGGTGATTTTCAAGTTGTTTTACTGTATCATTTTTTAATAATTTCATACCAAAGTCGACATATGCAATTGACATTGCTATAAAGACAATTTAAAAATTCATAAAAATATGAAATCAAATTGTTTTCTGAAAACTCCAACAGATTATTGTTCTTCATCTCCTCAAGTACCACTGTGGTGATTTTCAAGTTGTTTTACTGTATCATTTTTTAATAATTTCATACCAAAGTCGACATATGCAATTGACATTGCTATAAAGACAATTTAAAAATTCATAAAAATATGAAATCAAATTGTTTTCTGAAAACTCCAACAGATTATTGTTCTACATCTCCTCAAGTACCACTGTGGTGATTTTCAAGTTGTTTTACTGTATCATTTTTTAATAATTGCATACCAAATTCGACATATGCAATTGACATTGCTATATAGGCATTTTAAAAATTCATAAAAAAATGAAATCAAATTGTTTTCTGAAAACTCCAACAGATTATTGTTCTTCATCTCCTCAAGTACCACTGTGGTGATTTTCAAGTTGTTTTACTGTATCATTTTTTAATAATTTCATACCAAAGTCGACATATGCTATTGACATTGGTATATAGACATTTTAAAAATTCATAAAAAAATGAAATCGAATTGTTTTCTGAAAACTCCAACAGATTATTGTTCTTCATCTCCTCAAGTACCACTGTGGTGATTTCCAAGTTGTTTTACTGTATCATTTTTTAATAATTTCATACCAAAGTCGACATATGCTATTGACATTGCTATATAGGCATTTAAAAAAATTCATAAAAAAATGAAATCAAATTGTTTTCTGAAAACTCCAACAGATTATTGTTCTACATCTCCTCAAGTACCACTGTGGTGATTTTCAAGTTGTTTTACTGTATCATTTTTTAATAATTGCATACCAAATTCGACATATGCAATTGACATTGCTATATAGGCATTTTAAAAATTCATAAAAAAATGAAATCAAATTGTTTTCTGAAAACTCCAACAGATTATTGTTCTTCATCTCCTCAAGTACCACTGTGGTGATTTTCAAGTTGTTTTACTGTATCATTTTTTAATAATTTTATACCAAAGTCGACATATGCTATTGACATTGGTATATAGACATTTTAAAAATTCATAAAAAAAATGAAATCAAATTGTTTTCTGAAAACTCCAACAGATTATTGTTCTTCATCTCCTCAAGTACCACTGTGGTGATTTTCAAGTTGTTTTACTGTATCATTTTTTAATAATTTCATACCAAAGTCGACATATGCCATTGACATTGCTATATAGGCATTTAAAAAAATTCATAAAAAAATGAAATCAAATTGTTTTCTGAAAACTCCAACAGATTATTGTTCTACATCTCCTCAAGTATCACTGTGGTGATTTTCAAGTTGTTTTACTGTATCATTTTTTTATAATTTCATACCAAAGTCAAGACAAATGCTGTTTACATTGCTTTATAGGTATAAACAAAATATAAAAATATGAAATCAAATTGTTTTCTGAAAACTCAACCAGATGTTTGTTCTGCATCTTCTCAAGTATCACTGTGATGATTTTCAAGTTGTTTTACTGTATCATTTTATAATAATTCCATACCAAAGTCAACATATGCAATTGACATTGCTATATAGGCATTTTAAAAATTCATAAAAATATGAAATCAAATTGTTTTCTGAAAACTCCAACAGATTATTGTTCTACATCTCCTCAAGCACCACTGTGGTGATTTTCAAGTTGTTTTACTGTATACTTTTTTAATAAAAAGTCGACATATGCTATTTACATTGCTTTATAGATATACATTTTTTTATAAAAATATGAAATCAAATTGTTTTCTGAAATCTCCAAACGATTATTGTTCTTCATCCCCTCAAGTACCACTGTGGTGATTTTCATGCAGCTTAACATGCAGTTTAATTGTTTTTATAATTGCATACCAAATCTGGACCAATAATATTTCTCTATAAATACATGATTAATAAAAACATAAAAATATGAAATCAAATTATTTTCTGAAAACTCTAAAAACAGATTATTAGTTCCCCTTCAGTCGAATCACTACGACGTTACATTGGGACAGAAGAAAAAGAAGTGTTCCTGCAGGCGCCCGTTTTCACGGCCTCAACAAAGCCTCCAGCGAGCAAGCCCCATTGAGTGCACAGTGGTGCCGCGGTTTCCTGCCTGGGCAGACCGGGACTAAAAGAGCAATTTCTCACGGCTGTGTTAGACGTTCTTTTAAGAAAGGCTTTCCGGCCGTGCGTTTGTGGGTGCGGCAGTTACCTCACCTCTCTGGACGGACATGAACGCTGTCTCACATGTCTAGGTCGTGAACATGCTGGGGCAGCGTTCCCGGATGGTTTGTGGGTTCATTGCGAACACATGACCATGGCTATGCTGAAGTCTCACCGCTCGTTCGTGAGACGGCTCCACTCATCGTCCCGCGGTAGGCGGTTAAACCATCAATGTTTTTCAGCCACCGTGGGAGACACGAGGGAGACTTGCAGATCACTGTGCCAAACGTTCCGCCGGCCCAAAACGCCCTGCGGACTTCCGCACCTCAGCGTGGTCCCGCCGAGATGCCAGAGCAGTACGCTTCCCCGCATGCCGGGCTGAGCGTCTCCTTTGGCACTCCACAGGAGGGGGAGATGTCTGTTGCAGCATCAGAGGGAGAGTCTGAGAGTGAGGATGCCATCCCGGCGGCGCAGCACCCCTCCGAGGTTTCTTCCCAGAGGTGCACGAGGAGCTGGTCAAAATGTGGCGGGCACCTTCTTCATCTTGCCCGCTCCCCAGCTCCTCTCCCCTCGCCACCCTCCGCCCCCAGTTCGACGGTACCCACATTTTCTCAAAAAGAGAAACCAGGGAAGAAGGTAAGCACTGCTTAGTGCAGGTTGACTCTTCTCCAGGACGTACATCCTTCTGGGTTCAGTCTCTTTTCCCTGTCTCCCCCCAGGCTGCCCCACCACGGTCACGACGGTCAATTCCCTTGCTACTGCCACGGTGGTTGATACGGACGGTACGGCATGGCTTGGCTTTGCGATTCAGCTCTCCAGGCGTCCGCCCAGGTTCAGAGGTACCCTTTACATTTTTGTTCCCATTTTGTTACCAGAGGTACCCTTTTCAAGCTTGCCTCTGTCCTGCTTGCGGAGGATACGATCCAGCCTGCCCCTCCAGCCGAGCTGAAGTTAGGGTCTTACTGTCTCTACTTCAACGTGCTCAGAAAGAATGGTGGATAAACACCCATCCTGGATGGAGCTCTGTTTCAGCCCCTTTTCAGGCTATCGGATCAGATGCTCACGATGAAGTGCATACGAGTATGCTTCCGTCTCCAGGGGTGGGTTGAAGAACACTCGCTGTTACGTCTCGATTCCTCCCCGGCTCAGACCCCTTCTGCGGTCTGCCCCCGGGGGTCGAGTGTTTCAGTGAAAGGTGCTTCCATTTGGCCAGTCCCCTTCTCCCCGCATCCTTCTTAAGGCCACGGGAGCTTTCCTGTCCCCTCTTCGGCAGACAGGGATTCGCGTTTACAACCGTCTCGATGACTGGTGCCTTTCAGCTCACTCGCGAGTTCAGTTGTGCGAATTTGGGGACTTGGTGCTTCGGCACCTCTGCCATCTGGTCCTTCAGGCCAACCGAGAGAAGAGCAGACTCCCTCTAGAATAGAGGGGGATGTCTTTTCCCGGGCTGGAGCCAGACTCGGTCAACAGGACAGCCCGCCTTGCCACCAAGAGTGCGCAGTCAGTGCTGTAGTGCCTACGATTATGCAGGCACAACTCATCGGTCCTTTTCAAAATTTTGAGGCTCCTGGGGCACATGACAGCTTCAGCCGTTTTTCCGTTGAGCTCGTTTCATGTGAGACCGCTTCAGCACGATCGAGTCCTGAGATGGACATAGCATCTCGGCTCAATCTGGACTGGAGTTTTCCTGCAGTGTTGCTGACTAGTCAGCCCGTGGCTTTCCACAGGTTGAGATGCTGTGTGCAACGGGCACTTAGAGCTCATCCACCATCTGCTCCTACGGAGTCAAACGTGGCAGACATTGCTACATGCCATTCTCATGATGCCAGGGAAACTTAACCGTACGGCCTGTTGGCTTCCACGGCAGTCCAACCACCCTGCGGAATGGCGACTCCACCCCGTGACGCTATTTCGCCAATGCCCAGCCACATTCGCTCGCCCTTCCCGATTCCTCCCTTTGCCAGTCGCCTCTTCTCAAAGTGGCACTGGCACACAGCTGACCTCCGGGGCTCAAGTACGTCTGTGCAAGTCCAGGGAGGACGAGGTGTAAGTCTTGCTGGTTGCTCCACGGGAGTGGCCCACCCGGACTTAGGTCTCCCTCACGGCAGCCCCTCCCTGTTAGGGCAAGGATTGACACCCGCAGACCTCTCCTTCCTCAGGCCGTGATAGAAACTATCGCTCAGTCCCGAGCCCCGTCTACCAGGCAGGCTTTTGCACTGAGATGGGGTCTGTTTGCTGACTGGTGTTCCTCTTGCGGAGAGGACCCACAGAGATGCACGATTGCAGTAATGCTTTCCTTCCTGCAAGAGTAGTTGGAGGGCAGGCTGTCCCCTTCGACTCTCAAAGTGTACGTTGCTGCTATCGCAGCGTATCATGATGCAGTAGGTGTAACATCGCTTGGTAAGCACCAACTCATCGTGAGGTTCCTGAGAGGTGCGAGGAGGATCAATCCTCCCAGACCGCACCTCGTACCCTCTTGGGATCTCTCCCTCGCCCTCCAAGGCCTGCGGGACGCCCCATTCGAGCCACTGGCGTCAGTTGAGCTAAAATTTCTGTCACTTAAGACAGCACTCCTGACTGCCCTGGCTTCCATCAAGAGGGTAGGGGACCTACAAGCCTTCTCTGTTAGCGAAGCGTGCCTAGAATTCGGGCCAGGCGATTCTCACGTTATCCTGAGACCCGGCTACATGCCCAAGGTTCCCACCACGCCTTTCTGCGATCAGGTGGTGAATCTGCAAGCTCTGACCCTGGAGGAGGTTTGGCTATGTAGTGTCCAGTCTGTGCTTCACGCATATATGAAAGCCGCACTCGGCCCTTCAGACGCACCGAGCAGCTCTTTGTCTGCTTTGGAGGTCAGCAGAAAGGGAATGCGGTCTCCAAACAGAGGTTGGCTCATTGGGTGGTAGATGCCATCTCCCTGTCATACTTGTATCAGGGACTGCCATGCCCCTTAGGTGTTCGTGCCCACTCCACACGGAGTGTTGCCTCATCCTATGCGTTGGCTCATGGCGCCTCGCTAGCAAATATCTGTAGAGCTGCGGGCTGGGCGACACTGAATACCTTCGCTAGGTTTTATAACCTTCGCGTAGAGGCTGTTTCCTCCCGTGTCCTAACATAAGGACTTCAGGTGAGGGGAGGTCGGCTGGTGTCGGCTTGCTGCGCCATTCCCATGAGGATCCGTGTGCTATTTTCCCATTAACCCTGGGTCCTCCATGCCCCGCAGTCAGGGCTAGTTGCGGAGTAGTTCCTGACTGTGCTCCTGCCGGGTCTCCTTCGCCCCGCTGGTTGTGGCAATATATGTTTCAGTATTTTCCGGTGGTCAACCAGAAGGCCTCTGTTTCCCTCGTATGTCCCTAAGAACTTATGGATATATTGAATTATTTTTATTTCCACATGGAAAGATCTCATGTGCTCCGCCCCCCAACCATGCTTCCGTACAACTGGCATTCCTGTAGGGTCCCCCACAATTGGCCCCCAGGACGTTGGGAAGGTTACATTAACACTCCCACCTGCTAGCACGTATACCTGCCGGCACGTGGGATTGTGCCAACTGCTATATCACAGCTATGCAGATGATACCCAGATTTAACTAGCCTTATCGCCAAATGACTACAGCCCCATTGACTCCCTCTGCAAATGCATTGATGAAATTAGTTGGATGTACCAAAGCTTTCTTCAATTAAACAAGGAGAAAACAGAAGTCTTTGCATTTGGAAACAAGGATGAAGTTCATAAGGTAAATGCGTACCTTGATGCAAGGGGTCAAAAAACAAAAAATCAAGTCAAGAATCTTGGTGTGATTCTGGAGTCAGACCTGTTTCAGTAGCCATGTCAAAGCAGTAACTAAATCAGCATTCTATCATCTCAAAACCATTGCAAGAATTAGATGTTTTGTTTCCTGTCAAGACTTGGAGAAACTTGTTCATGCCTTTATCACCAGCAGGGTGGACTATTGTAATGGTCTCCTCACTTGCCTTCACAATAAGACCATTGGACAGTTGCAGCTCATACAGAACGCTGCTGCCAGGATTCTGACTAGAACCAGAAAATCAGAGCATATTACACCAGTTCTCAGGTCCTTACACTGGCTACCAGTTATGTTTAAGATAGATTTTAAAGTACTTTTACTTGTTTATAAAGCACTACAGGACCTACATACATTGCAGATATGCTCACTGAATATAAACCTAACAGACAACTCAGATCACTAGGATCGAGTCAGTTAGTAATATCAAGGGTTCACAAAAAACAAGGGGAATCCGCTTTTAGCTATTATGCCGCCCGCAGTTGGAACCAGCTTCCAGAAGAGATCAGGGCCCGTATTCACAAAACATTTTATCTTAGCGCTAAGAGTTCTCCTAAATAGCACTAAAAGTTTTTAGCTAAGAGTTTTCTCTTAAAACCTTTTAACAAAGCTGCTGAGACAAACTTTTACTAAGCAGTAAAGAGATGTCTTAAGCTAAGAGTAAGGGCGGGGTTGACCTCGTTACTATGGATGATGTCAGCATTCTCACTAACCATGCATACAGTGATTGGCTGATAGGGGAGGGGTCTCTGTCAGACATTTATTCATAGAAATATTGTTGTAAATGTTGCCATAATCAAATAAAGTTTTAAAAAGTTAGCAAAAATGTTGCCACATTCAAATAGAGAATTTAAAATACAGGGCAAGTGTCACTTATTAAACAAGTGTTCAAATGATTGACAGCCTTTTACCTGTGTGCTTCTTATAATTAGCTGATATGCATGTAAACAGACTTTTTTAAAGAGCTTTTTATGCTTTTAATGACACAGAATAACGGAGAACTAACACAAAATAATTGGGTGAAGAGAAGGGGCGAGCAGCAAAACGTTTCGAAACGGGAATCAAACTCAAGGCGCTTTGAGCAGAGATACACTATACTGACGCACTAACCGCTAGGCTATCGGTGCCGACGTAAAAGGCTTTTTCTATTCATGATAAAATAATCATGGCTGATAGAGAGATACACAAACGTAAAACAAAACCAAACTGGACGCAAAAACAGCTGTTACTTCTTGCCCAAAGTAGTAATCAAATGAAAATTTGGAGCTGGGATAACCTCCAAGACTAAAAAAAAAATTGTGTAGGAATATGCGTGCATATGCAGAGTGTTTCTAAAACGTTTAAGTTCCGAAGCGATCGCCAGCAACATCAATTTTAGGAAGATTAGGATTTGATCTTGTGATTTAAGCATGATTTAGGCCGATTTATACTCGACGCGTTCTTCTGCATGGGCTGCCTGCGCGCGCACATCACCAAATTCTGGCCCCTGTTCCTAAAAGATCTTAAGGATAAAAGTAGCCTATCTCATGATTTAGGAGAAAATCTTAAAAGTAATGCTTAAAACAATCCTAAATTTAGGACTCCTAATTTTTGCTCTAAGAGTATTTCACAAAGCGTTTTAGCACTAAAACTAGCTCCTAAATCTGCGAAATGTTAGGAGTAGTGGAGAAGACTCCTAAGTCACTAAGATCAAGTCCTAAAACTATCCTATAATGGCTGTTGCCGGCTGTCTGCCTCGGAACAGAAGCATTTTAGAAGCATTGGATGATAATGAGCTTTTCAGAAGGTGCGGTCTTAATCTCAAAGGACTCAAATGGCAGCTTCCTATGAATGCAATAAATATTTTAAAGAGGCTAAGGATTTTAATCTGCAAAAGCATAAAAAGGTTACATGAAAACATTATCGGCAACTTGAAAGTAATGTCCGTTTAGCTGTAGCAGTTGTTTGTCACTTATCTTCTGCAATCTCTGCCTTAATTTGCCTGACTTTGCGAAGAATACCAGCGCTTTTTACAGTCATATTTGCTTCTGGACAAAAGTGGGAAAGCTGCATTTATTTGCACACATATATTTTCCCACACATCTTTTTTAGTTTTTGAGGTTATCCCAACTTTGTTTTCACGAACAAGTTGGGTAAGAAGTAAGAGAACGTAAAATTGTATTTTACGTTTACTTGCCTTACTATCACCTATGATTATTCTACCCTGTTAATTAAAAGGCTGTTTATATGCATACGAGGAGCGCACATGAGGCTGAAGATACACGTTTAATTAGCCTGCACTTAGCCTGCATTTTAAAATCTTTATTTGAATATTGCAACATTTTTATTTTAAAACCTTTATTTAAATATGATATAATATTGCATGTTACAAAATTTCTATGAATGAATGTCTGACAGAGACCCCTCCCCTATCAGCCAATCATTGTGTGCATAGTTAATAAGCATGCCGAAATCATCCATAGTAACGAGGTCAACCCCGCCCTTACTTTTAGCTTAAGACTTCTCTCTATTCCTTAGTAAAAGTTTGTCTCAGCAGCTTTGTGAATAGGTTTTAAGAGAAAACTCTTAGCTAAAAACTTTTACTAGCATTTAGGAGAACTTTTAGTGGTAAGATGAAATGTTTTGTGGTTACAGGCTCTGGTCATGTGTACATAATGTATTGACATTAAACTAGTTTTTAACATGATAATTTTATTCTTACATGTACTTTAATAATATGTTATTAGCCTCGAGATAAATGTTGCAGTGAATAAATCCATATCAATGCAACAATTGGTAGTAATATCCAATAGTCTAGTGGTAGAATGTTCGTTAGATGAGTTAGAGGGTCTCGGATCTAATCCACCATCACACAAATTTTTCATCCCTTAATAAAATTAAATATGTTTAGCAGTGATTCTATATCAGAGACACATTTGTGTTTATTTTGTTTTGATTTTTAACCGCAATGAGTCATAAGCGAGGGAATGAAGTGCTCACATGTGAACACTGAGCACGAGCCGCATTGAGAAAGTTGCGTCGCTAATTAACATCGCAACGAACATTAAGCATGATTTCAGAAGAAAAAAAAACTACAGATTCCAGCGTCAGCACCTTATTTAACAGAAAGTAATGTTTCATTAGCATTAGATACGTCCATGCTGCGAGATGTTCAAAAAAGTGGTGGGACAATATCGAGCTTTGCAAAAAGTGTCCCACTCACCCCACCCGTGAATTACGGCTCAGTGATTCTTGAGAATTTGGATAAAACAGGTTTTAATTTTCCAAAAAAAAAATGTGTTTAATTACACCATCTGAATGTATATTATTATAGACCAAGGTCTTAGCTTTTCAGCAATGTACTGGTGTCACCTCCCCATTTTGTTTTTTTTTTCATAAAATAGGCGTTTTACTTTTTAGTGTTTTACAACGTTTACTTTTTGCTTAAATCAAACAAAAAATGTTTTTTATTTAACAAATGTATTTTTGTATTAAAAGAGACTATTACTTTATTAACTCAGCAGCACTGATAAAATATATTGTAGGCCCCTATGCATATTTATTTAAAAAAATTAAAACTCCCTCTGACGGTGGTGACACTAATCTGACGGTGGTGACAGTGGCCTCATTACAACATAAAATTCCAAATTGTATACCACTCAAGTCAACGGCTTCTTGTTTAATAACTTTATTTAACTATTTGGTCCAACAAATAACAATCCTGAGCACTCTGATAAAACATTTTTCAAATATTTCAACATCGTCAGACAGAAAACCTGACGGTGGTGACATCTGACGGTGGTGACAAAAACCTACTATTTCCCATGATATGCATTAGTTGTTCACAATAGCCATCTTGTTTTCACTCTGTTGCTAGCTACTTCAGACTTGTTTTTAAAAAGTATACATTTATGTCATAATCAAATCTAATATTATTTATACAAAAGAGACGGTGTTGACATGTTATGGTTGCCACAGTAGCAGTGTCCAAAAATATGAACAATTTTAAGAGAAAATAGCAAATTTACAGGAGCTTGGCTGATCTTGAAGCATACAGTAGAGCTGAAGATTTGATAATGTGGTCCTCAGGAATGCAGTTGACCTTGTAGTTGCCTGATTTTATTGCTTTTTTATAAATATCTGACGGTGATGACGCATATGTGGGACACATTTTGTGCAACCAAAAATAATTGTAAATATTATTCAAACACAGTGTTTGTAATTTGTGATACATATTACAATGTACTCTTTCATATAGTAAAATTATTATTCAATTAAATGATTACTTTTTGCTTTTTTAATCAAGCTGAAATGATTATCTCCTATCTGAGGACAAGTGATTTTGTAGGCAATGGGCCAGATTTGATAATTAAATTAATACAAAATTAAAAGAAAACTATAAAAGAACCTTACATATGTGCAACTGACCCTCTGATTATAATCTTGATTCTTTTGATTTATGAAAATGTTCTTCATTTCCAACAGAATGAGCACTTTTCTTGTTGGGACATGTTTTTGCCAAATTTTCAAGAATCAGTGGGCTATGAAAATAAGTAATGTGAAACACTAACAAAAGCAATTATGAGAAAATATTTTTATTGCAGCAGGCTTCAACAGTAAAACCAACACAACAGTGTTAAAATGTACACTTTCACAAACTTTTTTGCAAAAGTTTTCGTCCTTTCCAATAGTGGTTCTGTGGTCACGCATTGATGGATTATAGAGATGTTTGTACGGGCGTACCTGTTCAGCCAAAACAGCTTTAAAAATCACTGATTTAAAATCAGTCTTTACGTTGCACAGATTTAGGAGCTAGTTTTAGCGCTAAACGCTTTGTGAAACACTCTTAGAGCAAAAACTTATGAGTCCTAAATTTAGGACTGACACGCCCATTATTTTTAAGTTTTTCTCCTAAATCGGCAAGTTATGAGCTACTTTTAGCCTTAAGATGTTTTGTGAATACGGGCCCAGATGTGCTAATACATTAGCCACATTTAAATCCAGACTCAAAACTCATCTGTTCAGTTGTGCATTTATTGAATGAGCACTGTGCTACGTCCGAACAGACTGCATTATTTTATGTATACTGTGCTAATTAATTTTAAAATACATTTCATCTTAAATGATCTTAAATGTTCTTAAATTCTCTGTTTTTATTGTTGTGATTATTATTTTAAATTTTTATGATTTTTATGCTATTATGATTTTAATTCCTTTTATGTTCAGCACTTTGCATTGCAATTGTGTATGAAATGTGATATATAAATAAACTTGCCTTGCCTTGCCTCGCCTTGCCTTGCCTTGTTCCCAATGTAACGTGGAAGTGATTCGACTGAAGGGGAACGTTTAGGTTATGTAGGTAACCCTCGTTCCGTGAAGGAGGGAACGGAGACGTTAGATTCCCCTGCCACGACCTTGCCGTCGCGATGACCGCGATGATTTTTTATATCTATAAAGCAATGTAAATAGCATATGTCTTGAATTTGGTATGAAATTATTAAAAGTTTTACAGTAAAACAACTTGAAAATCACCACAGTCGTACTTGAGGAGATGAAGAACAATAACATGTTGGAGTTTTCAGAAAACAATTTGATATCATATATATATATATTTTTTTTTATACCTATAAAGCAATGTAAACAGCGTTTGTCTTGACTTTGGTATGAAATTGTTAAAAGTTTTACAGTAAAACAACTTGAAAATCACCACAGTGGTGCTTGAGGAGATGTAGAACAATAATCTGTTGGAGTTTTCAGAAAACAATTTGATTTCATTTTTTTATGAATTTTTTTAAATGCCTATATAGCAATGTCAATAGCATATGTCGACTTTGGTATGAAATTATTAAAAAATGATACAGTAAAACAACTTGAAAATCACCACAGTGGTGCTTGAGGAGATGTAGAACAATAATCTGTTGGAGTTTTCAGAAAACAATTTGATTTCATTTTTTTATGAATTTTTTTAAATGCCTATATAGCAATGTCAATAGCATATGTCGACTTTGGTATGAAATTATTAAAAAATGATACAGTAAAACAACTTGAAAATCACCACAGTGGTACTTGAGGAGATGTAGAACAATAATCTGGTGGAGTTTTCAGAAAACAATTTGATTTCATTTTTTTATGAATTTTTTTAAATGCCTATATAGCAATGTCAATAGCATATGTCGACTTTGGTATGAAATTATAAAAAAATGATACAGTAAAACAACTTGAAAATCACCACAGTGGTACTTGAGGAGATGAAGAACAATAATCTGTTGGAGTTTTCAGAAAACAATTTGATTTCATTTTTTTATGAATTTTTAAAATGTCTATATACCAATGTCAATAGCATATGTCGACTTTGGTATGAAATTATTAAAAAATGATACAGTAAAACAACTTGAAAATCACCACAGTGGTACTTGAGGAGATGTAGAACAATAATCTGTTGGAGTTTTCAGAAAACAATTTGATTTAATTTTTATATGAATTTTTAAAATGTCTATATACCAATGTCAATAGCATATGTCGACTTTGGTATGAAATTATTAAAAAATTATACAGTAAAACAACTTGAAAATCACCACAGTGGTACTTGAGGAGATGTAGAACAATAATCTGTTGGAGTTTTCAGAAAACAATTTGATTTAATTTTTATATGAATTTTTAAAATGTCTATATACCAATGTCAATAGCATATGTCGACTTTGGTATGAAATTATTAAAAAATTATACAGTAAAACAACTTGAAAATCACCACAGTGGTACTTGAGGAGATGTAGAACAATAATCTGTTGGAGTTTTCAGAAAACAATTTGATTTCATTTTTTTATGAATTTTTTTAAATGCCTATATAGCAATGTCAATAGCATATGTCGACTTTGGTATGAAATTATTAAAAAATGATACAGTAAAACAACTTGAAAATCACCACAGTGGTACTTGAGGAGATGTAGAACAATAATCTGGTGGAGTTTTCAGAAAACAATTTGATTTCATTTTTTTATGAATTTTTTTAAATGCCTATATAGCAATGTCAATAGCATATGTCGACTTTGGTATGAAATTATAAAAAAATGATACAGTAAAACAACTTGAAAATCACCACAGTGGTACTTGAGGAGATGAAGAACAATAATCTGTTGGAGTTTTCAGAAAACAATTTGATTTCATTTTTTTATGAATTTTTAAAATGTCTATATACCAATGTCAATAGCATATGTCGACTTTGGTATGAAATTATTAAAAAATGATACAGTAAAACAACTTGAAAATCACCACAGTGGTACTTGAGGAGATGAAGAACAATAATCTGTTGGAGTTTTCAGAAAACAATTTGATTTCATTTTTTTATGAATTTTTAAAATGCCTATATAGCAATGTCAATTGCATATGTCGAATTTGGTATGCAATTATTAAAAAATGATACAGTAAAACAACTTGAAAATCACCACAGTGGTACTTGAGGAGATGTAGAACAATAATCTGTTGGAGTTTTCAGAAAACAATTTGATTTCATTTTTTTATGAATTTTTTTAAATGCCTATATAGCAATGTCAATAGCATATGTCGACTTTGGTATGAAATTATAAAAAAATGATACAGTAAAACAACTTGAAAATCACCACAGTGGTACTTGAGGAGATGTAGAACAATAATCTGTTGGAGTTTTCAGAAAACAATTTGATTTCATTTTTTTATGAATTTTTTTAAATGCCTATATAACAATGTCAATGGCATATGTCGACTTTGGTATGAAATTATTAAAAAATGATACAGTAAAACAACTTGAAAATCACCACAGTGGTACTTGAGGAGATGTAGAACAATAATCTGTTGGAGTTTTCAGAAAACAATTTGATTTCATTTTTTTATGAATTTTTTTAAATGCCTATATAACAATGTCAATGGCATATGTCGACTTTGGTATGAAATTATTAAAAAATGATACAGTAAAACAACTTGAAAATCACCACAGTGGTACTTGAGGAGATGAAGAACAATAATCTGTTGGAGTTTTCAGAAAACAATTTGATTTCATTTTTTTATGAATTTTTAAAATGCCTATATAGCAATGTCAATTGCATATGTCGAATTTGGTATGCAATTATTAAAAAATGATACAGTAAAACAACTTGAAAATCATCACAGTGGTACTTGAGGAGATGTAGAACAATAATCTGTTGGAGTTTTCAGAAAACAATTTGATTTCATTTTTTTATGAATTTTTTTAAATGCCTATATAGCAATGTCAATAGCATATGTCGACTTTGGTATGAAATTATAAAAAAGTGATACAGTAAAACAACTTGAAAATCACCACAGTGGTACTTGAGGAGATGAGGAACAATAATCTGTTGGAGTTTTCAGAAAACAATTTGATTTCATTTTTTTATGAATTTTTAAATTGTCTATATAGCAATGTCAATAGCATATGTCGACTTTGGTATGAAATTATAAAAAAATGATACAGTAAAACAACTTGAAAATCACCACAGTGGTACTTGAGGAGATGAAGAACAATAATCTGTTGGAGTTTTCAGAAAACAATTTGATTTCATTTTTTTATGAATTTTTAAAATACCTATATAGCAATGTCAATAGCATAGGTCGACTTTGGTATGAAATTATTAAAAAATGATACAGTAAAACAACTTGAAAATCACCACAGTGGTACTTGAGGAGATGAGGAACAATAATCTGTTGGAGTTTTCAGAAAACAATTTGATTTCATTTTTTTATGAATTTTTAAAATGCCTATATATCAATGTCAATAGCATATGTCGACTTTGGTATGTAATTAAAATAAATGATACAGCATATAACATACAGGACATGCAGAACAATAATCTGCTGGAGTATTAGTTTGATTTCATATTTTTATGATTTAAAAAAATGTCTATATTGAGAAAAATGGTATAAATAAAAAAAAACTTTGGTATTCAATTATAAAATAATGAAACCGTTAAACAGCATGTAAATCACCACAGTGATAGGATGCAGAACAAAAATCTGTTGGAGTTTGAAGAAAAGAATTCGATTTTTATATTTTTATGATTTTTTTGCGCATGTCAGATTAATAGTTTTTTTTTTGGGGGGGGAGACAGAGATAGAGAGATTGTTAATAGCATTGGTCCTGACTACGGTATGCAGTTCTTAAAAGCAGTTTAGTAACATGAAATGCGCCGCGTTAGGTCGGAGGTGTTTGTTACCGTAAATATCTATATAGGCGCGCAACGTAACTTTAGGCGGAGATGGCGTGCCCGCACTTTTACGAAGCGCAGATGGTGTGACCGCAGTATAAATATAGAAGAATATTTTAAAGACCTGCATTGGGTGCAAATGACGTTTTTCATAGGCTTAACTAACTAACAGGAGATGCACGGCTGCATTTATGTGTCTTAACAAAGACATCATTTGCATGTCTTTTAAAGGTATTTTAATACAAACACTCCAGCGATTCCACACAATAAATATAGAAGAATATTTTAAAGACCTACATTGAGTGCAAATGACTTTTTTCACAGGCTTAACTAACTAACATTGAATGCACTGCTCAGTCTTCATCTGCATCAAAGACATCATTTGCACGTCTTTTAAATGTATTTAAATACAAACACTCCAGCGATTAAACACAATAATAGTAGAGAAATATATTACACAGCTTAAATGCTTGCTTATTTCTGCTTTTAGGCTCAACCGCACAGCAACGCGTCGTGGCTTTCAAGTACCCGCTGCACACTTGTTGTATGGCAAGCCGTTTTAACCTAAAATGCACATAAATCCTCTATGGCAAGCTGTTTTAGCCTAAAATATACTAAGCATTACTTATCGTAATAGCATTTTTACTATCAACAATTCAATCAGAGAGCTCTAAGTGTTCTGGGCTGGCCCTTTTGCCCGAAGGCTGCCCGGTTTGCTTCTCCAAGCCAACATTTAAAGTTTGTCATCGAACTTTAGCTTCTAGTTATTATTAAAATTCTTCTGAGACTAAAATTCTATACGCTACTCCTCCTAGAGCTTTAAGCCTACAAGCCCCAAACTCGGCGGAGCCCTGGGCCCTGGTCACGAAAGTGTTGCTATATCTTTTTGGAATGATCAGACTTACACTTGATTTAATATTAATTTTTTTATATTAAAAATTCCTAAAATTTCGCCCTCTAATGGAGCAATACCTCTCCACTGAATGGAAATATGTCCCTTAGAATTGAATGGGCTGAGAAAAAGGCGCCCTCTAAAGGAGTAAATCCTCTCTACTCAACAGGAGATCGCTGAGCTCTGACCTACTTTCACTTTGACTTAGGTGGAAAATGCAAATAAATAACGCCTTTAAAATTAAAATATTCCAGCGATTTAATTGTAAATACCCATTAGAACACACCAAGACCTATTTGAGCTAATTTATTCAAAACTCTAAGCATTTCCTTCACCGTGTACAGCTTCAGCACGTACTCTCTCTGTATATCTGCTCACAAACGACATGATTTGCTCGAATTAGAACGCCTTTAAAATTAAAATATTACAGCGATTTAACTCTAATACCCATTACAACACATCAACAGCTAAATCAGTTTGTGATCTGTTTTATTTCAAAGTTGAAGCAGTGTCTTCAGCAAATGTATTACACAGACGAGCTTCACGGCTCGGAGCTAACTTACGTTACCCGACTGAGAATTATACATGACTGAACGTCTTTTAAAAGCATTTAAATAAAAACACTCCAGCGATTGTACACAATAAATATAGAAGAATATTTTAAAGAGCTACATTGGGTGTAAATTAGCTATTTCAAACGTTTTACTAACGAACATGAGATGTACGGCTGCATTATCAGTCTGTCAACAAATACATAATTTGCACGTCTTTTAAAGGCATTTAAATAAAAACACTTCAGCGATTGCACACAATAAATATAGAAGAATATTTTAAAGAGCCGCATTGAATGCAAATGACCTGTTTCAAAGGTTTTTAATAACGAACATGAGATGCAAGGCTGCATCCGTCTGTGTCAACAAAGAATTCATTTGCACGTCTTTTAAAGGTAATCAAATAAAAACATTCCAGCGATTGCACTCAATAAATATAGAAGAATATTTTAAAGAGCTACATTGGGTGTAAATGAGCTATTTCAAACGTTTTACTAACGAACATGAGATGTACGGCTGCATCCCTCTGTCAACAAAGAATTCATTTGCACGTCTTTTAAAGGTAATCAAATAAAAACATTCCAGCGATTGCACACAATAAATATAGAAGAATATTTTAAAGAGCTGCATTGAGTGTAAATGAGCTATTTCAAACGTTTCACTAACGAACATGAGATGCACGGCTGCATTTGTGTGTCTGTTAACAAAGACATCATTTGCACGACTTTTAAAGGTATTTTAATACAAACACTCCAGCGATTCAACACAATAATAGTACAGTCATATAATAAAAAGGTTAAATGCTTGCTTATTTCTGCTTTTCGCCTCAACCGCACAGCAACACGTCGTGGCTTTGAAGCAAGCGCTGCACGAATCTCGTATGGCAAGCCGTTTTAACCTAAAATACACATATTAATCCACTATGGCAAGCTGTTTTAGCCTAAAATATACTAAGCATTACTTATCGTAATAGCATTTTTACTAGCAACAATTCAATTACAGAGCTCTAAGTGTTCTGGGCTGGCCCTTTTGCCCCAAGGATGCCCAATTTGGCTCTCCAAGCCAACATTTAAAGTTTGTCATCGAACTTTAGCTTCTAGTATTTTTTGTTCCCTGTCATTTCGCTGTATTTTATGTTTGATTTAGCACAGGTGCCCTCTTACGTCATACTCCGAAAGTCCCCTTAGGCATTTGTGCGCATGCGCGCTACTCATGAATGGTGCTTTATAGAGGACGCACAAAAATACAGATTAAAATCATTTATATTTAGGTTAAATGTAAGATATAGCTTGTGCTGCATGTTAGCTTGCAAATTATGCCCAAGAACATAATTTATTAAGCCATATGTCTTACTAACAAGAAACAATGCCTCTAACCACAGGTCACGTACGAAAAATAATGCCCCGTTTAAGCCATTCTGAAGGGGTGGAGCGGAAAATGAAAATAAATACGGCCTTTTAAAATTTAAATGCTCCAGCGATTTCATTCCGTCAACCCCTTAGAACCCACCAAGAGCTAAATTCAGGTGTTTGCGAGTAGTTTCATTTAAAACGGAGAGGGCTGCCTTCCGCCTGTGTTTTCTGTTGTACTGACATGAGAGTCAGGGCTCCGAGCTTTCGGTCTGCGAACTACATCACTGAGCCTCTTCTAAAAGCATTTAAATAAAAACACTCCAGCGACTGTACGCAATGTAAACATAATATCATTTTAAAGAGCTATATTAAGCGCATATGAGCTGCTTTTATATGGTTTACGGATGAGCTTCAGGGCTGGCGTTTCTTCGTCCGTGTTCACAAAACTACATATTTTAAAGGCATTTAAAAAATAAAAACACTCCAGCGATTGAACAGTAATAGTAGATTAGTGTATTGAAAACGTTAAAATGCTTGCTTATTTGTGCTGCATTTTTGTGGAAACGAATTAGCTAGTAAAGACTGTTTCATGAATATGGTCTCATCGTTTGAGCCACATAGTTCAACAAAGCACGGCCGTTTTTAATGACCAACTAATAACTTCTGCTATTTAACTGATAAGAGTTCTCAAAAAATGCAACTGTATTGAACATAGCACCCAATCACTCGTTTAATATTTTTTGTTCCCTGTCATTTCGCTGCATTTTATGTTTGATTTAGCACAGGTGCCCTCTTACGTCATACTCCGAAAGTCCCCTTAGGCATTTGTGCGCATGCGCGCTACTCATAAATGGTGCTTTATAGAGGACGCACAAAAATACAGATTAAAATCATTTATATTTAGGTTAAATGTAAGATATAGCTTGTGCTGCATGTTAGCTTGCAAATTATGCCCAAGAACATAATTTATTAAGCCATATGTCTTACTAACAAGAAACAATGCCTCTAACCACAGGTCACGTACGAAAAATAATGCCCCGTTTAAGCCATTCTGAAGGGGTGGAGCGGAAAATGAAAATAAATACGGCCTTTTAAAATTTAAATGCTCCAGCGATTTCATTCCGTCAACCCCTTAGAACCCACCAAGAGCTAAATTCAGGTGTTTGCGAGTAGTTTCATTTAAAACGGAGAGGGCTGCCTTCCGCCTGTGTTTTCTGTTGTACTGACATGAGAGTCAGGGCTCCGAGCTTTCGGTCTGCGAACTACATCACTGAGCCTCTTCTAAAAGCATTTAAATAAAAACACTCCAGCGACTGTACGCAATGTAAACATAATATCATTTTAAAGAGCTATATTAAGCGCATATGAGCTGCTTTTATATGGTTTACGGATGAGCTTCAGGGCTGGCGTTTCTTCGTCCGTGTTCACAAAACTACATATTTTAAAGGCATTTAAAAAATAAAAACACTCCAGCGATTGAACAGTAATAGTAGATTAGTGTATTGAAAACGTTAAAATGCTTGCTTATTTGTGCTGCATTTTTGTGGAAACGAATTAGCTAGTAAAGACTGTTTCATGAATATGGTCTCATCGTTTGAGCCACATAGTTCAACAAAGCACGGCCGTTTTTAATGACCAACTAATAACTTCTGCTATTTAACTGATAAGAGTTCTCAAAAAATGCAACTGTATTGAACATAGCACCCAATCACTCGTTTAATATTTTTTGTTCCCTGTCATTTCGCTGTATTTTATGTTTGATTTAGCACAGGTGCCCTCTTACGTCATACTCCGAAAGTCCCCTTAGGCATTTGTGCGCATGCGCGCTACTCATAAATGGTGCTTTATAGAGGACGCACAAAAATACAGATTAAAATCATTTATATTTAGGTTAAATGGAAGATATAGCTTGTGCTGCATGTTAGCTTGCAAATTATGCCCAAGAACATAATTTATTAAGCCATATGTCTTACTAACAAGAAACAATGCCTCTAACCACAGGTCACGTACGAAAAATAATGCCCCGTTTAAGCCATTCTGAAGGGGTGGAGCGGAAAATGAAAATAAATACGGCCTTTTAAAATTTAAATGCTCCAGCGATTTCATTCCGTCAACCCCTTAGAACCCACCAAGAGCTAAATTCAGGTGTTTGCGAGTAGTTTCATTTAAAACGGAGAGGGCTGCCTTCCGCCTGTGTTTTCTGTTGTACTGACATGAGAGTCAGGGCTCCGAGCTTTCGGTCTGCGAACTACATCACTGAGCCTCTTCTAAAAGCATTTAAATAAAAACACTCCAGCGACTGTACGCAATGTAAACATAATATCATTTTAAAGAGCTATATTAAGCGCATATGAGCTGCTTTTATATGGTTTACGGATGAGCTTCAGGGCTGGCGTTTCTTCGTCCGTGTTCACAAAACTACATATTTTAAAGGCATTTAAAAAATAAAAACACTCCAGCGATTGAACAGTAATAGTAGATTAGTGTATTGAAAACGTTAAAATGCTTGCTTATTTGTGCTGCATTTTTGTGGAAACGAATTAGCTAGTAAAGACTGTTTCATGAATATGGTCTCATCGTTTGAGCCACATAGTTCAACAAAGCACGGCCGTTTTTAATGACCAACTAATAACTTCTGCTATTTAACTGATAAGAGTTCTCAAAAAATGCAACTGTATTGAACATAGCACCCAATCACTCGTTTAATATTTTTTGTTCCCTGTCATTTCGCTGCATTTTATGTTTGATTTAGCACAGGTGCCCTCTTACGTCATACTCCGAAAGTCCCCTTAGGCATTTGTGCGCATGCGCGCTACTCATAAATGGTGCTTTATAGAGGACGCACAAAAATACAGATTAAAATCATTTATATTTAGGTTAAATGGAAGATATAGCTTGTGCTGCATGTTAGCTTGCAAATTATGCCCAAGAACATAATTTATTAAGCCATATGTCTTACTAACAAGAAACAATGCCTCTAACCACAGGTCACGTACGAAAAATAATGCCCCGTTTAAGCCATTCTGAAGGGGTGGAGCGGAAAATGAAAATAAATACGGCCTTTTAAAATTTAAATGCTCCAGCGATTTCATTCCGTCAACCCCTTAGAACCCACCAAGAGCTAAATTCAGGTGTTTGCGAGTAGTTTCATTTAAAACGGAGAGGGCTGCCTTCCGCCTGTGTTTTCTGTTGTACTGACATGAGAGTCAGGGCTCCGAGCTTTCGGTCTGCGAACTACATCACTGAGCCTCTTCTAAAAGCATTTAAATAAAAACACTCCAGCGACTGTACGCAATGTAAACATAATATCATTTTAAAGAGCTATATTAAGCGCATATGAGCTGCTTTTATATGGTTTACGGATGAGCTTCAGGGCTGGCGTTTCTTCGTCCGTGTTCACAAAACTACATATTTTAAAGGCATTTAAAAAATAAAAACACTCCAGCGATTGAACAGTAATAGTAGATTAGTGTATTGAAAACGTTAAAATGCTTGCTTATTTGTGCTGCATTTTTGTGGAAACGAATTAGCTAGTAAAGACTGTTTCATGAATATGGTCTCATCGTTTGAGCCACATAGTTCAACAAAGCACGGCCGTTTTTAATGACCAACTAATAACTTCTGCTATTTAACTGATAAGAGTTCTCAAAAAATGCAACTGTATTGAACATAGCACCCAATCACTCGTTTAATATTTTTTGTTCCCTGTCATTTCGCTGTATTTTATGTTTGATTTAGCACAGGTGCCCTCTTACGTCATACTCCGAAAGTCCCCTTAGGCATTTGTGCGCATGCGCGCTACTCATAAATGGTGCTTTATAGAGGACGCACAAAAATACAGATTAAAATCATTTATATTTAGGTTAAATGGAAGATATAGCTTGTGCTGCATGTTAGCTTGCAAATTATGCCCAAGAACATAATTTATTAAGCCATATGTCTTACTAACAAGAAACAATGCCTCTAACCACAGGTCACGTACGAAAAATAATGCCCCGTTTAAGCCATTCTGAAGGGGTGGAGCGGAAAATGAAAATAAATACGGCCTTTTAAAATTTAAATGCTCCAGCGATTTCATTCCGTCAACCCCTTAGAACCCACCAAGAGCTAAATTCAGGTGTTTGCGAGTAGTTTCATTTAAAACGGAGAGGGCTGCCTTCCGCCTGTGTTTTCTGTTGTACTGACATGAGAGTCAGGGCTCCGAGCTTTCGGTCTGCGAACTACATCACTGAGCCTCTTCTAAAAGCATTTAAATAAAAACACTCCAGCGACTGTACGCAATGTAAACATAATATCATTTTAAAGAGCTATATTAAGCGCATATGAGCTGCTTTTATATGGTTTACGGATGAGCTTCAGGGCTGGCGTTTCTTCGTCCGTGTTCACAAAACTACATATTTTAAAGGCATTTAAAAAATAAAAACACTCCAGCGATTGAACAGTAATAGTAGATTAGTGTATTGAAAACGTTAAAATGCTTGCTTATTTGTGCTGCATTTTTGTGGAAACGAATTAGCTAGTAAAGACTGTTTCATGAATATGGTCTCATCGTTTGAGCCACATAGTTCAACAAAGCACGGCCGTTTTTAATGACCAACTAATAACTTCTGCTATTTAACTGATAAGAGTTCTCAAAAAATGCAACTGTATTGAACATAGCACCCAATCACTCGTTTAATATTTTTTGTTCCCTGTCATTTCGCTGCATTTTATGTTTGATTTAGCACAGGTGCCCTCTTACGTCATACTCCGAAAGTCCCCTTAGGCATTTGTGCGCATGCGCGCTACTCATAAATGGTGCTTTATAGAGGACGCACAAAAATACAGATTAAAATCATTTATATTTAGGTTAAATGGAAGATATAGCTTGTGCTGCATGTTAGCTTGCAAATTATGCCCAAGAACATAATTTATTAAGCCATATGTCTTACTAACAAGAAACAATGCCTCTAACCACAGGTCACGTACGAAAAATAATGCCCCGTTTAAGCCATTCTGAAGGGGTGGAGCGGAAAATGAAAATAAATACGGCCTTTTAAAATTTAAATGCTCCAGCGATTTCATTCCGTCAACCCCTTAGAACCCACCAAGAGCTAAATTCAGGTGTTTGCGAGTAGTTTCATTTAAAACGGAGAGGGCTGCCTTCCGCCTGTGTTTTCTGTTGTACTGACATGAGAGTCAGGGCTCCGAGCTTTCGGTCTGCGAACTACATCACTGAGCCTCTTCTAAAAGCATTTAAATAAAAACACTCCAGCGACTGTACGCAATGTAAACATAATATCATTTTAAAGAGCTATATTAAGCGCATATGAGCTGCTTTTATATGGTTTACGGATGAGCTTCAGGGCTGGCGTTTCTTCGTCCGTGTTCACAAAACTACATATTTTAAAGGCATTTAAAAAATAAAAACACTCCAGCGATTGAACAGTAATAGTAGATTAGTGTATTGAAAACGTTAAAATGCTTGCTTATTTGTGCTGCATTTTTGTGGAAACGAATTAGCTAGTAAAGACTGTTTCATGAATATGGTCTCATCGTTTGAGCCACATAGTTCAACAAAGCACGGCCGTTTTTAATGACCAACTAATAACTTCTGCTATTTAACTGATAAGAGTTCTCAAAAAATGCAACTGTATTGAACATAGCACCCAATCACTCGTTTAATATTTTTTGTTCCCTGTCATTTCGCTGTATTTTATGTTTGATTTAGCACAGGTGCCCTCTTACGTCATACTCCGAAAGTCCCCTTAGGCATTTGTGCGCATGCGCGCTACTCATAAATGGTGCTTTATAGAGGACGCACAAAAATACAGATTAAAATCATTTATATTTAGGTTAAATGGAAGATATAGCTTGTGCTGCATGTTAGCTTGCAAATTATGCCCAAGAACATAATTTATTAAGCCATATGTCTTACTAACAAGAAACAATGCCTCTAACCACAGGTCACGTACGAAAAATAATGCCCCGTTTAAGCCATTCTGAAGGGGTGGAGCGGAAAATGAAAATAAATACGGCCTTTTAAAATTTAAATGCTCCAGCGATTTCATTCCGTCAACCCCTTAGAACCCACCAAGAGCTAAATTCAGGTGTTTGCGAGTAGTTTCATTTAAAACGGAGAGGGCTGCCTTCCGCCTGTGTTTTCTGTTGTACTGACATGAGAGTCAGGGCTCCGAGCTTTCGGTCTGCGAACTACATCACTGAGCCTCTTCTAAAAGCATTTAAATAAAAACACTCCAGCGACTGTACGCAATGTAAACATAATATCATTTTAAAGAGCTATATTAAGCGCATATGAGCTGCTTTTATATGGTTTACGGATGAGCTTCAGGGCTGGCGTTTCTTCGTCCGTGTTCACAAAACTACATATTTTAAAGGCATTTAAAAAATAAAAACACTCCAGCGATTGAACAGTAATAGTAGATTAGTGTATTGAAAACGTTAAAATGCTTGCTTATTTGTGCTGCATTTTTGTGGAAACGAATTAGCTAGTAAAGACTGTTTCATGAATATGGTCTCATCGTTTGAGCCACATAGTTCAACAAAGCACGGCCGTTTTTAATGACCAACTAATAACTTCTGCTATTTAACTGATAAGAGTTCTCAAAAAATGCAACTGTATTGAACATAGCACCCAATCACTCGTTTAATATTTTTTGTTCCCTGTCATTTCGCTGCATTTTATGTTTGATTTAGCACAGGTGCCCTCTTACGTCATACTCCGAAAGTCCCCTTAGGCATTTGTGCGCATGCGCGCTACTCATAAATGGTGCTTTATAGAGGACGCACAAAAATACAGATTAAAATCATTTATATTTAGGTTAAATGGAAGATATAGCTTGTGCTGCATGTTAGCTTGCAAATTATGCCCAAGAACATAATTTATTAAGCCATATGTCTTACTAACAAGAAACAATGCCTCTAACCACAGGTCACGTACGAAAAATAATGCCCCGTTTAAGCCATTCTGAAGGGGTGGAGCGGAAAATGAAAATAAATACGGCCTTTTAAAATTTAAATGCTCCAGCGATTTCATTCCGTCAACCCCTTAGAACCCACCAAGAGCTAAATTCAGGTGTTTGCGAGTAGTTTCATTTAAAACGGAGAGGGCTGCCTTCCGCCTGTGTTTTCTGTTGTACTGACATGAGAGTCAGGGCTCCGAGCTTTCGGTCTGCGAACTACATCACTGAGCCTCTTCTAAAAGCATTTAAATAAAAACACTCCAGCGACTGTACGCAATGTAAACATAATATCATTTTAAAGAGCTATATTAAGCGCATATGAGCTGCTTTTATATGGTTTACGGATGAGCTTCAGGGCTGGCGTTTCTTCGTCCGTGTTCACAAAACTACATATTTTAAAGGCATTTAAAAAATAAAAACACTCCAGCGATTGAACAGTAATAGTAGATTAGTGTATTGAAAACGTTAAAATGCTTGCTTATTTGTGCTGCATTTTTGTGGAAACGAATTAGCTAGTAAAGACTGTTTCATGAATATGGTCTCATCGTTTGAGCCACATAGTTCAACAAAGCACGGCCGTTTTTAATGACCAACTAATAACTTCTGCTATTTAACTGATAAGAGTTCTCAAAAAATGCAACTGTATTGAACATAGCACCCAATCACTCGTTTAATATTTTTTGTTCCCTGTCATTTCGCTGTATTTTATGTTTGATTTAGCACAGGTGCCCTCTTACGTCATACTCCGAAAGTCCCCTTAGGCATTTGTGCGCATGCGCGCTACTCATAAATGGTGCTTTATAGAGGACGCACAAAAATACAGATTAAAATCATTTATATTTAGGTTAAATGGAAGATATAGCTTGTGCTGCATGTTAGCTTGCAAATTATGCCCAAGAACATAATTTATTAAGCCATATGTCTTACTAACAAGAAACAATGCCTCTAACCACAGGTCACGTACGAAAAATAATGCCCCGTTTAAGCCATTCTGAAGGGGTGGAGCGGAAAATGAAAATAAATACGGCCTTTTAAAATTTAAATGCTCCAGCGATTTCATTCCGTCAACCCCTTAGAACCCACCAAGAGCTAAATTCAGGTGTTTGCGAGTAGTTTCATTTAAAACGGAGAGGGCTGCCTTCCGCCTGTGTTTTCTGTTGTACTGACATGAGAGTCAGGGCTCCGAGCTTTCGGTCTGCGAACTACATCACTGAGCCTCTTCTAAAAGCATTTAAATAAAAACACTCCAGCGACTGTACGCAATGTAAACATAATATCATTTTAAAGAGCTATATTAAGCGCATATGAGCTGCTTTTATATGGTTTACGGATGAGCTTCAGGGCTGGCGTTTCTTCGTCCGTGTTCACAAAACTACATATTTTAAAGGCATTTAAAAAATAAAAACACTCCAGCGATTGAACAGTAATAGTAGATTAGTGTATTGAAAACGTTAAAATGCTTGCTTATTTGTGCTGCATTTTTGTGGAAACGAATTAGCTAGTAAAGACTGTTTCATGAATATGGTCTCATCGTTTGAGCCACATAGTTCAACAAAGCACGGCCGTTTTTAATGACCAACTAATAACTTCTGCTATTTAACTGATAAGAGTTCTCAAAAAATGCAACTGTATTGAACATAGCACCCAATCACTCGTTTAATATTTTTTGTTCCCTGTCATTTCGCTGTATTTTATGTTTGATTTAGCACAGGTGCCCTCTTACGTCATACTCCGAAAGTCCCCTTAGGCATTTGTGCGCATGCGCGCTACTCATAAATGGTGCTTTATAGAGGACGCACAAAAATACAGATTAAAATCATTTATATTTAGGTTAAATGGAAGATATAGCTTGTGCTGCATGTTAGCTTGCAAATTATGCCCAAGAACATAATTTATTAAGCCATATGTCTTACTAACAAGAAACAATGCCTCTAACCACAGGTCACGTACGAAAAATAATGCCCCGTTTAAGCCATTCTGAAGGGGTGGAGCGGAAAATGAAAATAAATACGGCCTTTTAAAATTTAAATGCTCCAGCGATTTCATTCCGTCAACCCCTTAGAACCCACCAAGAGCTAAATTCAGGTGTTTGCGAGTAGTTTCATTTAAAACGGAGAGGGCTGCCTTCCGCCTGTGTTTTCTGTTGTACTGACATGAGAGTCAGGGCTCCGAGCTTTCGGTCTGCGAACTACATCACTGCCCAGACAGCAGCTGACTCCGTTCCGGATCCGTTTTCAAACCGGCAAATCCGCATAACAGTCGCATCTGTTTCAGTGCTGTAACACGGATTCGGCCCGAGCCCGGGTTTCAGTCGGCAGGAACAACAGTCGCAGAGCGGACCCGGGCCGCCTCCGTGGAAACGAGCCCAGACAGCAGCTGACTCCGTGCCGGATCCGTTTTCAAACCGGCAATTCCACATCCGTTTCAGTGCTGTAACACGGATTCAGCCCGGGTTTCAGTGGGCGGGAACAACAGTCACAAAGCGGATCAGGGCCGCGTCCGTGGAAACGAGCACGCTGTTTTTTTGAGTTCAGAAGACGATCGAGACAGATACAGACATAACGTTATGCTCCTACCTCAAAACTCCTACCATTAACTTCACCAAGGTAAGTCACACGGTGTGATCAAACTGTTCTGTTAATAAATGTATTTCTTATTATGTTGTGTACGTTACTCCTTAACTTAAAGATTTGGTGTTTTTATTGCTCCTTAGATCGGTGTTGGATTGTAGCTAACTAATTATGTTATCAGAGGGATTGCTAACATGAAGAAGACGGCAGGCCCACAGGTATGTAATTATATGTTATTAACGAATTTTAAATGCTTATATTTGTTTTTAATGTTTAAGATTGCTGGGTGGTTAGTGGTGATGGGCTAACAACTATGGTAACGGCTGAGTACTAGCTAAAACATATCGCACACCCTTTAGGCTGAATTTATTTGATCAAAAATAAAGTAATTGTAAGTAAAAGTAATTGTTTTGTGTGCTGGTGGGCTATGGAGTACACAAAGCAAGAAAATTTTAAAAACAGCCTTTTAATCCACAAAACGAATACAAGGAATCAAGGAGAGGTAGCACATCTAATAGAAACAGAAACAGGTGTGTGGAGTTAATTGCTAATTGACTAAAGAGAACAAGAACAGAACCAATTATGGGCAAACACTAACTAAACCAAAACAGATCAAACATGTGACAGTAATATTGTTACAAATTATTACACTGTGAAATAACTATATCCTATTTTAATATATTTTAAAATGCAATTTATTACTGTGATTTTTTTAGCATCATTACTCCAGTCTTCAATGTCACATGAATGATCGTTCAGAAATTATTCCAATCATAAATATGTATAGCATATATCTATTATAATATCCTGATTTGCTGCTGGATTCTTATTGGTACTTAGTTATCAAATTTTATTTTTTATGATTCACAAGAACATGATTTATTTAAAATAGGACCTGAAAAAGAACAGCGGGCAGTTTAACTGTTCAGAACAAACAAGGGACTCATGAATAACTATCAATAAACAAACAAACAAAAAACAGCTGTGAATCATTTAGGCAACAACACAGTATTAAGAATTAAACGTATGTAAACTTTTGAAAATGGTATTTTTTATAAATTCAACTATTTTTGCTTGTGGACTGTATGTAAACATTTTATGTGAAATGTCTGATTCAGGTCAGTAATAAAAATGACAAGCATTTTGTATAATCTATCTTATTTTGTTAAATAATTAACATTTTGCATATTCTGCAAGGTGTTAGTACACTTAGATCAAAAAAGTTCATCAAAATTTTCCATTCCTTTTGGTTTTAGGAAAATTTTGATGGAAGGTTTTGAAAGGTTTCACTTCAAATGTTGACTCCTGTATATATATATATATATATATATATAGAGAGAGAGAGAGAGAGAGAGAGAGATGGAGAGATGGTAATAACATTTTTTTTCCCAATTTTAATCTTATTTTTAGAGACAACGAAAAGGAAAGAAATGTCTGGAGTCAGAAAGAGGGCTTGCATTTACCTTAAAAACGACATTGAAGAAGACTATTTCAACTAGAACCAACTCAAGCACACAATGGTGACAACACATTTGTAGTATAAGAACTTTCCCTGTGGTAATTATTCAGTTTCTTTTCATTCCCATTGTGTAGGCTTGTGACTTGTTTTAATCTTTGCAAATATTTTGTACAGTAAGTAAGCACTAGAATTAGAGACATGTACTACTTGGAATAGTGTTTTAAATAAATGTTAATTTTTCCTTTTGTGCAAAAAAGATCAAAATGAAAGAAAAAATGCAAAGTGGACCATCTTTTGCTCTTGTTTTGTGTAGTAATTCAGTTGTTTTATTATGAATATGCTGCTGTGTTTTGTCTTGTTTTCTAGTATAAATATCTAAATATTTTGAAATTAAGATGCCTATACCTGACAAGTAAAATCACTTAAGATATTAAGTCTTGTTTTCTAACAAAAAATATTCAGTAAAATGTTCAGTAAAATTATTGTCTATACATCTAAATCAGTACTTTTAAAGTTTTTGTTGATTTAGAGCTTCATTTTACAACTCAACAAAAAGGTGGTATAAGACAGTAAGATAATTATGCATTATATAAGATGCTTGTAGTCACTATAAAGTCATAAATTTACTTGTATGATTTGTCTTATCAAGTAACAACAAAACATGCTTTTTCTGTAAAGCTGCATTGATATATGTATTGTGAAAAGCGCTATACAAATAAACAAACTGTATTTAAATTCTAGTTGTGTATACAATTTGTGTTTGTGTGTGTAGGTCTATTTATATATAAAAAAATGAGCTGGCCCAGATCCGGCATGGTACTGGCCCAGATCCGGCATGGTACTGAACCAGATCTGGCATCGTACTGGCCCAGATCCGGAATGGTACTGGTCCAGATCTGGCATGGCACTGGCCCAGATCCGGAATGGTACTGGCCCAGATCCGGAATGGTACTGGCCCAGATCCGGAATGGTACTGGCCCAGATCCGGAATGGTACTGGCCCAGATCCGGAATGGTACTGGTCCAGATCTGGCATGGCACTGGCCCAGATCCGGAATGGTACTGGCCCAGATCCAGCATGGTACTGAACCAGATCTGACATGGTATTGGCCCAGATCCGGAATGGTACTGGCCCAGATCCGGCCTGGTACTGGACCAGATGCGGCCCACGTTTGGGCCAAATCACCATAAAGGACTCCACATCTGGCCCGGGGCTGGCCCAGTTCTGGTCCAGATGCGGAAAAACGGATCCGTGCCGGTATTGGCCCGTTGTGCCGTACAAAACCGGCCCGAGTCCATTGCGCGGATCTGGCCCAGAACTTGCGATAGGTCTGGGCCAGATCTGGGCCAGATGATTTTTGCTATCTGGGAATGCCTCTAACCACAGGTCACGTACGAAAAATAATGCCCCGTTTAAGCCATTCTGAAGGGGTGGAGCGGAAAATGAAAATAAATACGGCCTTTTAAAATTTAAATGCTCCAGCGATTTCATTCCGTCAACCCCTTAGAACCCACCAAGAGCTAAATTCAGGTGTTTGCGAGTAGTTTCATTTAAAACGGAGAGGGCTGCCTTCCGCCTGTGTTTTCTGTTGTACTGACATGAGAGTCAGGGCTCCGAGCTTTCGGTCTGCGAACTACATCACTGAGCCTCTTCTAAAAGCATTTAAATAAAAACACTCCAGCGACTGTACGCAATGTAAACATAATATCATTTTAAAGAGCTATATTAAGCGCATATGAGCTGCTTTTATATGGTTTACGGATGAGCTTCAGGGCTGGCGTTTCTTCGTCCGTGTTCACAAAACTACATATTTTAAAGGCATTTAAAAAATAAAAACACTCCAGCGATTGAACAGTAATAGTAGATTAGTGTATTGAAAACGTTAAAATGCTTGCTTATTTGTGCTGCATTTTTGTGGAAACGAATTAGCTAGTAAAGACTGTTTCATGAATATGGTCTCATCGTTTGAGCCACATAGTTCAACAAAGCACGGCCGTTTTTAATGACCAACTAATAACTTCTGCTATTTAACTGATAAGAGTTCTCAAAAAATGCAACTGTATTGAACATAGCACCCAATCACTCGTTTAATATTTTTTGTTCCCTGTCATTTCGCTGTATTTTATGTTTGATTTAGCACAGGTGCCCTCTTACGTCATACTCCGAAAGTCCCCTTAGGCATTTGTGCGCATGCGCGCTACTCATAAATGGTGCTTTATAGAGGACGCACAAAAATACAGATTAAAATCATTTATATTTAGGTTAAATGTAAGATATAGCTTGTGCTGCATGTTAGCTTGCAAATTATGCCCAAGAACATAATTTATTAAGCCATATGTCTTACTAACAAGAAACAATGCCTCTAACCACAGGTCACGTACGAAAAATAATGCCCCGTTTAAGCCATTCTGAAGGGGTGGAGCGGAAAATGAAAATAAATACGGCCTTTTAAAATTTAAATGCTCCAGCGATTTCATTCCGTCAACCCCTTAGAACCCACCAAGAGCTAAATTCAGGTGTTTGCGAGTAGTTTCATTTAAAACGGAGAGGGCTGCCTTCCGCCTGTGTTTTCTGTTGTACTGACATGAGAGTCAGGGCTCCGAGCTTTCGGTCTGCGAACTACATCACTGAGCCTCTTCTAAAAGCATTTAAATAAAAACACTCCAGCGACTGTACGCAATGTAAACATAATATCATTTTAAAGAGCTATATTAAGCGCATATGAGCTGCTTTTATATGGTTTACGGATGAGCTTCAGGGCTGGCGTTTCTTCATCCGTGTTCACAAAACTACATATTTTAAAGGCATTTAAAAAATAAAAACACTCCAGCGATTGAACAGTAATAGTAGATTAGTGTATTGAAAACGTTAAAATGCTTGCTTATTTGTGCTGCATTTTTGTGGAAACGAATTAGCTAGTAAAGACTGTTTCATGAATATGGTCTCATCGTTTGAGCCACATAGTTCAACAAAGCACGGCCGTTTTTAATGACCAACTAATAACTTCTGCTATTTAACTGATAAGAGTTCTCAAAAAATGCAACTGTATTGAACATAGCACCCAATCACTCGTTTAATATTTTTTGTTCCCTGTCATTTCGCTGTATTTTATGTTTGATTTAGCACAGGTGCCCTCTTACGTCATACTCCGAAAGTCCCCTTAGGCATTTGTGCGCATGCGCACTACTCATGAATGGTGCTTTATAGAGGACGCACAAAAATACAGATTAAAATCATTTATATTTAGGTTAAATGGAAGATATAGCTTGTGCTGCATGTTAGCTTGCAAATTATGCCCAAGAACATAATTTATTAAGCCATATGTCTTACTAACAAGAAACAATGCCTCTAACCACAGGTCACGTACGAAAAATAATGCCCCGTTTAAGCCATTCTGAAGGGGTGGAGCGGAAAATGAAAATAAATACGGCCTTTTAAAATTTAAATGCTCCAGCGATTTCATTCCGTCAACCCCTTAGAACCCACCAAGAGCTAAATTCAGGTGTTTGCGAGTAGTTTCATTTAAAACGGAGAGGGCTGCCTTCCGCCTGTGTTTTCTGTTGTACTGACATGAGAGTCAGGGCTCCGAGCTTTCGGTCTGCGAACTACATCACTGAGCCTCTTCTAAAAGCATTTAAATAAAAACACTCCAGCGACTGTACGCAATGTAAACATAATATCATTTTAAAGAGCTATATTAAGCGCATATGAGCTGCTTTTATATGGTTTACGGATGAGCTTCAGGGCTGGCGTTTCTTCGTCCGTGTTCACAAAACTACATATTTTAAAGGCATTTAAAAAATAAAAACACTCCAGCGATTGAACAGTAATAGTAGATTAGTGTATTGAAAACGTTAAAATGCTTGCTTATTTGTGCTGCATTTTTGTGGAAACGAATTAGCTAGTAAAGACTGTTTCATGAATATGGTCTCATCGTTTGAGCCACATAGTTCAACAAAGCACGGCCGTTTTTAATGACCAACTAATAACTTCTGCTATTTAACTGATAAGAGTTCTCAAAAAATGCAACTGTATTGAACATAGCACCCAATCACTCGTTTAATATTTTTTGTTCCCTGTCATTTCGCTGTATTTTATGTTTGATTTAGCACAGGTGCCCTCTTACGTCATACTCCGAAAGTCCCCTTAGGCATTTGTGCGCATGCGCGCTACTCATAAATGGTGCTTTATAGAGGACGCACAAAAATACAGATTAAAATCATTTATATTTAGGTTAAATGGAAGATATAGCTTGTGCTGCATGTTAGCTTGCAAATTATGCCCAAGAACATAATTTATTAAGCCATATGTCTTACTAACAAGAAACAATGCCTCTAACCACAGGTCACGTACGAAAAATAATGCCCCGTTTAAGCCATTCTGAAGGGGTGGAGCGGAAAATGAAAATAAATACGGCCTTTTAAAATTTAAATGCTCCAGCGATTTCATTCCGTCAACCCCTTAGAACCCACCAAGAGCTAAATTCAGGTGTTTGCGAGTAGTTTCATTTAAAACGGAGAGGGCTGCCTTCCGCCTGTGTTTTCTGTTGTACTGACATGAGAGTCAGGGCTCCGAGCTTTCGGTCTGCGAACTACATCACTGCCCAGACAGCAGCTGACTCCGTTCCGGATCCGTTTTCAAACCGGCAAATCCGCATAACAGTCGCATCTGTTTCAGTGCTGTAACACGGATTCGGCCCGAGCCCGGGTTTCAGTCGGCAGGAACAACAGTCGCAGAGCGGACCCGGGCCGCCTCCGTGGAAACGAGCCCAGACAGCAGCTGACTCCGTGCCGGATCCGTTTTCAAACCGGCAATTCCACATCCGTTTCAGTGCTGTAACACGGATTCAGCCCGGGTTTCAGTGGGCGGGAACAACAGTCACAAAGCGGATCAGGGCCGCGTCCGTGGAAACGAGCACGCTGTTTTTTTGAGTTCAGAAGACGATCGAGACAGATACAGACATAACGTTATGCTCCTACCTCAAAACTCCTACCATTAACTTCACCAAGGTAAGTCACACGGTGTGATCAAACTGTTCTGTTAATAAATGTATTTCTTATTATGTTGTGTACGTTACTCCTTAACTTAAAGATTTGGTGTTTTTATTGCTCCTTAGATCGGTGTTGGATTGTAGCTAACTAATTATGTTATCAGAGGGATTGCTAACATGAAGAAGACGGCAGGCCCACAGGTATGTAATTATATGTTATTAACGAATTTTAAATGCTTATATTTGTTTTTAATGTTTAAGATTGCTGGGTGGTTAGTGGTGATGGGCTAACAACTATGGTAACGGCTGAGTACTAGCTAAAACATATCGCACACCCTTTAGGCTGAATTTATTTGATCAAAAATAAAGTAATTGTAAGTAAAAGTAATTGTTTTGTGTGCTGGTGGGCTATGGAGTACACAAAGCAAGAAAATTTTAAAAACAGCCTTTTAATCCACAAAACGAATACAAGGAATCAAGGAGAGGTAGCACATCTAATAGAAACAGAAACAGGTGTGTGGAGTTAATTGCTAATTGACTAAAGAGAACAAGAACAGAACCAATTATGGGCAAACACTAACTAAACCAAAACAGATCAAACATGTGACAGTAATATTGTTACAAATTATTACACTGTGAAATAACTATATCCTATTTTAATATATTTTAAAATGCAATTTATTACTGTGATTTTTTTAGCATCATTACTCCAGTCTTCAATGTCACATGAATGATCGTTCAGAAATTATTCCAATCATAAATATGTATAGCATATATCTATTATAATATCCTGATTTGCTGCTGGATTCTTATTGGTACTTAGTTATCAAATTTTATTTTTTATGATTCACAAGAACATGATTTATTTAAAATAGGACCTGAAAAAGAACAGCGGGCAGTTTAACTGTTCAGAACAAACAAGGGACTCATGAATAACTATCAATAAACAAACAAACAAAAAACAGCTGTGAATCATTTAGGCAACAACACAGTATTAAGAATTAAACGTATGTAAACTTTTGAAAATGGTATTTTTTATAAATTCAACTATTTTTGCTTGTGGACTGTATGTAAACATTTTATGTGAAATGTCTGATTCAGGTCAGTAATAAAAATGACAAGCATTTTGTATAATCTATCTTATTTTGTTAAATAATTAACATTTTGCATATTCTGCAAGGTGTTAGTACACTTAGATCAAAAAAGTTCATCAAAATTTTCCATTCCTTTTGGTTTTAGGAAAATTTTGATGGAAGGTTTTGAAAGGTTTCACTTCAAATGTTGACTCCTGTATATATATATATATATATATATAGAGAGAGAGAGAGAGAGAGAGAGAGAGAGAGATGGAGAGATGGTAATAACATTTTTTTTCCCAATTTTAATCTTATTTTTAGAGACAACGAAAAGGAAAGAAATGTCTGGAGTCAGAAAGAGGGCTTGCATTTACCTTAAAAACGACATTGAAGAAGACTATTTCAACTAGAACCAACTCAAGCACACAATGGTGACAACACATTTGTAGTATAAGAACTTTCCCTGTGGTAATTATTCAGTTTCTTTTCATTCCCATTGTGTAGGCTTGTGACTTGTTTTAATCTTTGCAAATATTTTGTACAGTAAGTAAGCACTAGAATTAGAGACATGTACTACTTGGAATAGTGTTTTAAATAAATGTTAATTTTTCCTTTTGTGCAAAAAAGATCAAAATGAAAGAAAAAATGCAAAGTGGACCATCTTTTGCTCTTGTTTTGTGTAGTAATTCAGTTGTTTTATTATGAATATGCTGCTGTGTTTTGTCTTGTTTTCTAGTATAAATATCTAAATATTTTGAAATTAAGATGCCTATACCTGACAAGTAAAATCACTTAAGATATTAAGTCTTGTTTTCTAACAAAAAATATTCAGTAAAATGTTCAGTAAAATTATTGTCTATACATCTAAATCAGTACTTTTAAAGTTTTTGTTGATTTAGAGCTTCATTTTACAACTCAACAAAAAGGTGGTATAAGACAGTAAGATAATTATGCATTATATAAGATGCTTGTAGTCACTATAAAGTCATAAATTTACTTGTATGATTTGTCTTATCAAGTAACAACAAAACATGCTTTTTCTGTAAAGCTGCATTGATATATGTATTGTGAAAAGCGCTATACAAATAAACAAACTGTATTTAAATTCTAGTTGTGTATACAATTTGTGTTTGTGTGTGTAGGTCTATTTATATATAAAAAAATGAGCTGGCCCAGATCCGGCATGGTACTGGCCCAGATCCGGCATGGTACTGAACCAGATCTGGCATCGTACTGGCCCAGATCCGGAATGGTACTGGTCCAGATCTGGCATGGCACTGGCCCAGATCCGGAATGGTACTGGCCCAGATCCGGAATGGTACTGGCCCAGATCCGGAATGGTACTGGCCCAGATCCGGAATGGTACTGGCCCAGATCCGGAATGGTACTGGCCCAGATCCGGAATGGTACTGGTCCAGATCTGGCATGGCACTGGCCCAGATCCGGAATGGTACTGGCCCAGATCCAGCATGGTACTGAACCAGATCTGACATGGTATTGGCCCAGATCCGGAATGGTACTGGCCCAGATCCGGCCTGGTACTGGACCAGATGCGGCCCACGTTTGGGCCAAATCACCATAAAGGACTCCACATCTGGCCCGGGGCTGGCCCAGTTCTGGTCCAGATGCGGAAAAACGGATCCGTGCCGGTATTGGCCCGTTGTGCCGTACAAAACCGGCCCGAGTCCATTGCGCGGATCTGGCCCAGAACTTGCGATAGGTCTGGGCCAGATCTGGGCCAGATGATTTTTGCTATCTGGGAATGCCTCTAACCACAGGTCACGTACGAAAAATAATGCCCCGTTTAAGCCATTCTGAAGGGGTGGAGCGGAAAATGAAAATAAATACGGCCTTTTAAAATTTAAATGCTCCAGCGATTTCATTCCGTCAACCCCTTAGAACCCACCAAGAGCTAAATTCAGGTGTTTGCGAGTAGTTTCATTTAAAACGGAGAGGGCTGCCTTCCGCCTGTGTTTTCTGTTGTACTGACATGAGAGTCAGGGCTCCGAGCTTTCGGTCTGCGAACTACATCACTGAGCCTCTTCTAAAAGCATTTAAATAAAAACACTCCAGCGACTGTACGCAATGTAAACATAATATCATTTTAAAGAGCTATATTAAGCGCATATGAGCTGCTTTTATATGGTTTACGGATGAGCTTCAGGGCTGGCGTTTCTTCGTCCGTGTTCACAAAACTACATATTTTAAAGGCATTTAAAAAATAAAAACACTCCAGCGATTGAACAGTAATAGTAGATTAGTGTATTGAAAACGTTAAAATGCTTGCTTATTTGTGCTGCATTTTTGTGGAAACGAATTAGCTAGTAAAGACTGTTTCATGAATATGGTCTCATCGTTTGAGCCACATAGTTCAACAAAGCACGGCCGTTTTTAATGACCAACTAATAACTTCTGCTATTTAACTGATAAGAGTTCTCAAAAAATGCAACTGTATTGAACATAGCACCCAATCACTCGTTTAATATTTTTTGTTCCCTGTCATTTCGCTGTATTTTATGTTTGATTTAGCACAGGTGCCCTCTTACGTCATACTCCGAAAGTCCCCTTAGGCATTTGTGCGCATGCGCGCTACTCATAAATGGTGCTTTATAGAGGACGCACAAAAATACAGATTAAAATCATTTATATTTAGGTTAAATGGAAGATATAGCTTGTGCTGCATGTTAGCTTGCAAATTATGCCCAAGAACATAATTTATTAAGCCATATGTCTTACTAACAAGAAACAATGCCTCTAACCACAGGTCACGTACGAAAAATAATGCCCCGTTTAAGCCATTCTGAAGGGGTGGAGCGGAAAATGAAAATAAATACGGCCTTTTAAAATTTAAATGCTCCAGCGATTTCATTCCGTCAACCCCTTAGAACCCACCAAGAGCTAAATTCAGGTGTTTGCGAGTAGTTTCATTTAAAACGGAGAGGGCTGCCTTCCGCCTGTGTTTTCTGTTGTACTGACATGAGAGTCAGGGCTCCGAGCTTTCGGTCTGCGAACTACATCACTGAGCCTCTTCTAAAAGCATTTAAATAAAAACACTCCAGCGACTGTACGCAATGTAAACATAATATCATTTTAAAGAGCTATATTAAGCGCATATGAGCTGCTTTTATATGGTTTACGGATGAGCTTCAGGGCTGGCGTTTCTTCGTCCGTGTTCACAAAACTACATATTTTAAAGGCATTTAAAAAATAAAAACACTCCAGCGATTGAACAGTAATAGTAGATTAGTGTATTGAAAACGTTAAAATGCTTGCTTATTTGTGCTGCATTTTTGTGGAAACGAATTAGCTAGTAAAGACTGTTTCATGAATATGGTCTCATCGTTTGAGCCACATAGTTCAACAAAGCACGGCCGTTTTTAATGACCAACTAATAACTTCTGCTATTTAACTGATAAGAGTTCTCAAAAAATGCAACTGTATTGAACATAGCACCCAATCACTCGTTTAATATTTTTTGTTCCCTGTCATTTCGCTGTATTTTATGTTTGATTTAGCACAGGTGCCCTCTTACGTCATACTCCGAAAGTCCCCTTAGGCATTTGTGCGCATGCGCGCTACTCATAAATGGTGCTTTATAGAGGACGCACAAAAATACAGATTAAAATCATTTATATTTAGGTTAAATGGAAGATATAGCTTGTGCTGCATGTTAGCTTGCAAATTATGCCCAAGAACATAATTTATTAAGCCATATGTCTTACTAACAAGAAACAATGCCTCTAACCACAGGTCACGTACGAAAAATAATGCCCCGTTTAAGCCATTCTGAAGGGGTGGAGCGGAAAATGAAAATAAATACGGCCTTTTAAAATTTAAATGCTCCAGCGATTTCATTCCGTCAACCCCTTAGAACCCACCAAGAGCTAAATTCAGGTGTTTGCGAGTAGTTTCATTTAAAACGGAGAGGGCTGCCTTCCGCCTGTGTTTTCTGTTGTACTGACATGAGAGTCAGGGCTCCGAGCTTTCGGTCTGCGAACTACATCACTGAGCCTCTTCTAAAAGCATTTAAATAAAAACACTCCAGCGACTGTACGCAATGTAAACATAATATCATTTTAAAGAGCTATATTAAGCGCATATGAGCTGCTTTTATATGGTTTACGGATGAGCTTCAGGGCTGGCGTTTCTTCGTCCGTGTTCACAAAACTAAATATTTTAAAGGCATTTAAAAAATAAAAACACTCCAGCGATTGAACAGTAATAGTAGATTAGTGTATTGAAAACGTTAAAATGCTTGCTTATTTGTGCTGCATTTTTGTGGAAACGAATTAGCTAGTAAAGACTGTTTCATGAATATGGTCTCATCGTTTGAGCCACATAGTTCAACAAAGCACGGCCGTTTTTAATGACCAACTAATAACTTCTGCTATTTAACTGATAAGAGTTCTCAAAAAATGCAACTGTATTGAACATAGCACCCAATCACTCGTTTAATATTTTTTGTTCCCTGTCATTTCGCTGTATTTTATGTTTGATTTAGCACAGGTGCCCTCTTACGTCATACTCCGAAAGTCCCCTTAGGCATTTGTGCGCATGCGCGCTACTCATGAATGGTGCTTTATAGAGGACGCACAAAAATACAGATTAAAATCATTTATATTTAGGTTAAATGGAAGATATAGCTTGTGCTGCATGTTAGCTTGCAAATTATGCCCAAGAACATAATTTATTAAGCCATATGTCTTACTAACAAGAAACAATGCCTCTAACCACAGGTCACGTACGAAAAATAATGCCCCGTTTAAGCCATTCTGAAGGGGTGGAGCGGAAAATGAAAATAAATACGGCCTTTTAAAATTTAAATGCTCCAGCGATTTCATTCCGTCAACCCCTTAGAACCCACCAAGAGCTAAATTCAGGTGTTTGCGAGTAGTTTCATTTAAAACGGAGAGGGCTGCCTTCCGCCTGTGTTTTCTGTTGTACTGACATGAGAGTCAGGGCTCCGAGCTTTCGGTCTGCGAACTACATCACTGAGCCTCTTCTAAAAGCATTTAAATAAAAACACTCCAGCGACTGTACGCAATGTAAACATAATATCATTTTAAAGAGCTATATTAAGCGCATATGAGCTGCTTTTATATGGTTTACGGATGAGCTTCAGGGCTGGCGTTTCTTCGTCCGTGTTCACAAAACTACATATTTTAAAGGCATTTAAAAAATAAAAACACTCCAGCGATTGAACAGTAATAGTAGATTAGTGTATTGAAAACGTTAAAATGCTTGCTTATTTGTGCTGCATTTTTGTGGAAACGAATTAGCTAGTAAAGACTGTTTCATGAATATGGTCTCATCGTTTGAGCCACATAGTTCAACAAAGCACGGCCGTTTTTAATGACCAACTAATAACTTCTGCTATTTAACTGATAAGAGTTCTCAAAAAATGCAACTGTATTGAACATAGCACCCAATCACTCGTTTAATATTTTTTGTTCCCTGTCATTTCGCTGTATTTTATGTTTGATTTAGCACAGGTGCCCTCTTACGTCATACTCCGAAAGTCCCCTTAGGCATTTGTGCGCATGCGCGCTACTCATAAATGGTGCTTTATAGAGGACGCACAAAAATACAGATTAAAATCATTTATATTTAGGTTAAATGGAAGATATAGCTTGTGCTGCATGTTAGCTTGCAAATTATGCCCAAGAACATAATTTATTAAGCCATATGTCTTACTAACAAGAAACAATGCCTCTAACCACAGGTCACGTACGAAAAATAATGCCCCGTTTAAGCCATTCTGAAGGGGTGGAGCGGAAAATGAAAATAAATACGGCCTTTTAAAATTTAAATGCTCCAGCGATTTCATTCCGTCAACCCCTTAGAACCCACCAAGAGCTAAATTCAGGTGTTTGCGAGTAGTTTCATTTAAAACGGAGAGGGCTGCCTTCCGCCTGTGTTTTCTGTTGTACTGACATGAGAGTCAGGGCTCCGAGCTTTCGGTCTGCGAACTACATCACTGAGCCTCTTCTAAAAGCATTTAAATAAAAACACTCCACCCACCCAGCAAAAACTGGTCGAAAAGACGTCGAAAAGACGACAATGCTAGACGTCTAAACAACGTTAAAATTTGGTTGAAAAGTGAAAGGTGAAAAGACGTCTTTCTCAGGTCGTCGAAAAGACGTCTCTAAAAAGACGTCCAAATTACGTCTAAATGTGGTTGTAAAGTGAAAGTTGAAAAGACGTCCTTTTCAGGTCGTCGAAAAGACGTCTGTAAAAAGACGTCCAAATTACGTCTAAATGTGGTTGTAAAGTGAAAGTTGAAAAGACGTCCTTTTCAGGTCGTCGAAAAGACGTCTGTAAAAAGACGTCCAAATTATGTCTAAATGTGGTTGTAAAGTGAAAGTTGAAAAGACGTCCTTTTCAGGTTGTTACAAAGACATCTATAATAACAGGTCGACCTTATTCTAAAAATTTCAGACTTGAATTTAACCTGATCATTATTATGTAAAATATTCATCATATTATTACTCTCAAAATAGGACAACTGACAAAAAGTAACGAGAAAACACATTTATTTATACGTCAAGTATCACAAACAAATGTATCTCATTAAGTGGTTAGTTTGCAGTCTGTCCGCTACCGCCAGATCGTCCAGGGGCATGTTTAAGGTGGTCTCCCACGGTTCTGTAAATGACGTGATCGGTGGCCTTGCTGTCCCACTTTTTGACTGCATCTGTAACGATAAAGAAAACATCTGTAGTTTGTTACTCAAAAGTATTAATTAGATTTGTAACGGTGGGTCTTTCTGTTGGATATGTGTGTGTAGCGTGCCTTCCGTCAAGTCAGAATGCTGTTTTGTTACTTTCCTGATTTTTAAAAAAAAGTTAGTTATAAGTAAATTTGCATAAGTCTTTTAAATGTATCGGAAAAACAAACAAGCAGTTTTGAGGCACGTGTGCGTAAGGCTACCCATAAGGACACCTTTAAATTCTGTATTTGTTTTTTATTTTATTTTAATACAATATTAAATTATAATATTAACAATAGGCGATGCTGTCTACGCGAATGCTGTCAGTGCGCGATGTAGACAGCATTCAAAAGAAGTTTATCATTAATAAATATTACATAAAGTACATCAAATAAAATAACCCTACAAGAAACATTTTATGCATCCCACAGTCTTGTAACTCCATTCACTAAACCTTTTTTTCTGTAATATTTGCATCATTCGTTTATATTCGTTATTTCCCCCTTCATTTCGATTTCTTTACTTAAAGTTTTGAATGTAAAGGATACTGTAAATGATCAACGTGCCAGGCAAGTTTTGATTATGCTATATGACTGGGATTTTTAATGGAATGCAGCTAGTTTAAAGATTAAATTTAACATATATTTTATTTTATTTCGTCTGATTTTATCCATCCCTCTATTACCTGATCGTCTTTTTTCCATATTCAAGATTCAATTTTTTTTATACAGCGCTTTTAAGTATTATTATTATTATTATTATTATTTATTATTATTTTTTTTATTTTTTTATTTTTTTAGCCCATTATTATTGGTTATATTTTTATTTTCGTTTATATTAGTTTTCCCCCTTCTTTTTGATCTCTTTACTTAACGTTGTATATGTAAATAATACTGTAAATGGTCGATATATATGTGATTTTTACTGAAATGCAGTTTAAAGGTTTAATTTAACACATTTTATTTTGTTTCGTCTAGACTAGCCTATATAAATCTTATAGTGTTTCACTGAGGAATGAATCATTCACGTAGTTTCATTTGTAAATGAAAACATACTCATTTATCATCAAACACGGGCATACAATCATGAAGTCAAAACTTTAATTGGCATAATTAAGCAAATAGCATACACAATAAGTATAAAGATATAGCCCTAAGTCTTATAATTTATTATTATTTATTATTAATTATTATTGTTATTATTATTATTATTATTATTATTATTATTATTATAGCATTATTATGTTATTATTATTTTAATAACTGGTTAGGGCTATATTTTGTTAATGCCTGACAATTATGCCAATAAAGATTTGACTTGATTGTATTTATGCCTGTGTGTGGCGATAAATGAGCGTGTTTTCATTTACAAATTAAACTACGTGAAGGATTCACTCCTCAGTGAAACACTATAATATTTAATAGGCGGGTCTATTAATTAGACGGAACAAAAAAAAAATATGTTTATTAAATTCAACCTTTAAACTGCCTTCCAGTAAAAATCACAGTCATAGCATATCTCGAGCATTTACAGTATCATTTATATATACGTTAAGTGAAGAGATTAAAATGAAGGGTAAAAAACGAATATAAACGAAAAATAAAAATATAACAAATAATAATGGGCTAATAATAATAATAATAATAATAATACAGAAAAAAGACGATCAGTTAATAGAAGGATGGATAAAGGATGTCTTGTAAAATGATTTACAATGAAAATACGTGAATAATTCACTCTTCAATGAAACACTATTTAAATAGGCTAGTCTATTAATTAGATTAAATAAATTAAAATAGGCCTATATGTTAAATTTCAACCTTTAAACTGCATTCCAGTAAAAATTCCAGTCATATAGCATAATCAAAACTTTCCTGGCATGTTGATCATTTACATTCAAAACGTTAAGAGATCGAAATGAGGGGAAAGTAACAAATATAAACGAATGATACAAATATTACAGAAAAAGAGGATCAGTTAATAGATTTACAAGACTGGGATGCATCCAATGTTTCTTGTAGGGCTATTTTATTTGATGTACTTTATGTAATATTTATTAATGATAAACTTCTTTTGAATGCCGTCTACATCGCGCACTGACGGCATCACATATTGTTAATATAATAATTTAATATTGTATTAATTTCTATAATAACTAATATAATAATTTCTTAATTCTAAATAAAGTAGTAATAAATATCTCTGATAATCCAGGGTTCTAACGAATTAATATCTCGTGGCCACGACAAGCATAAGTGTACCGATCAGGGGTGCGTTTCCCGTACAACGACATAACTCGCTGGTTAACCTCCATAGTACGATGCATCGTTGTGGAAACGAACTAGGCTGTGTTTCCCGATAACGATAGATCTTAGCGCTTAAGAGCGTTTTCTACGAGTCATTTTGCGAACGTTCGTTATTGTTTCACGTGCGTTTCCCAAAAATGCACTTAACACAATTGCACGTAGCCCTGCTTTAAGTGCTACTTAGGAGTCGCTATCCGTTGGTCAAGTGCTGAAATGTCACATGCTGTTATAGCAATTCATCTAATTTTTTATTTCCGATTCTTCTTCTACTTGTGTGAATGTGTATTCAACTCGAATAACATAAAAAGTCCTGTGATTTCTTCTTGAGAAAGTTTAAAAACATAAATTAACTGGAAATGTCGTACTGTAAAAACACTGTCTTGCTCCAGTCTCGCATAAAACAAATTCTGACAGTCCTTGCCGGAAATGACATCAGCATCATTTTCAATATTTATATGAAACCTTAATTAAGTAGAATTATGTATCAATTTCTTTATCAACAATTGCTTATCTAACATCAAAATAAGTAAATAAATAAATAAATAAATAAATAAGCTCTTACATTTATTTTTGAAAAGTTTAGCCTAATTATATTTTATCTTAATTAGGACAAAAATATAAATGAGCACATACCTAGGGGTGGAGAGGCTAGCAAAATGGCTGAAACCAAAAAACAAAGAAAATACATTTTTCAATAAGAGGAGGTGGAGCTACAAAAACCTCCTAGGTTTACCTCCTATTGACAGACACTTACCATCTTGAAATCTAGTTCAATTAGATTTAAGTATTTTTTTTTATAAATGTGCCTTAGGAAAAAACATCACTGGTGTCCATCTTGAGACAAAACAAAGGGATTGATATATTTTAGGATCAGTCAGTGCAAGTGTCCTTCAGTTAAAAAAGCTCAGACTTGCATTTTAGTCCGGACTATAGGCTTAAGCCTTGTCTGTGAAAAGAGGATATATATTTTACTACAGCTTGAGTCTTGAGGGTGTGTGTGGCAATATAGTATTAGGGCCTATCTATTAGCCTATCCATATAGGTGCAGAAAAATGTTTAATGTGCACATTCTTTATCAGCACTGTTTTATATAAATGTTCTCTTCATATACATTTATAAAAGGACAACCTTTGACCATTATCAACCTAACATGAGAATAAACGAACTTCTTAGGCTTACGATGCTTTTGGGAAACGCAGCCCTAGCTAGTCACAAGTGTTTCCCGAACACTGTCGCATCTCCGTCGTTTGAACCACATTAGTTCAACAACTTAGGGCCGTTGTGAATGACGTCACCGAGTAATAACTTCTGCTATTTAACTGATTAGGGTCTCTCAAAAATGCAGCTATATTGAACATGGCACCTATGACTAATTTACTATTTTCGTTCCCTGTCATTTCGCTTTATTTGATGTTTGATTCATTGCGCGTTCTCTCTTACGTCATACTCCGGGGTTCCCTCAGGCATTTGTGCACATGCGCACTATTCATTAACAATGCTTAAAAATGACGCACAAACATACATAGAGTAAAACGCATTTATTTTTAGATAAAATTGAGGATATAGTTTGTACTGCGTGTTAGCTTGCAAACTGTGACCAAGAACATAATTTATTTTAGCCCACATGTGTTACTAAGAAGCAACGATGCTTCTAACCACAGGTCAAGAGCTGTAGTTCCAACCAAGTAAGTTTGTGACGCTGTTTGCGAATGTTCGTTTGAACTGTGGTATTGGGAAACACCCAATCGTTGAACTATGATGGTAACGACGGAACTTGCGACCATAGTTGGCTAACGATGCTTTTGGGAGACGCACCCCAGGGCTGGGTTCTCCGAAACCACCTTAACGCTACGTCGTTCTTAAGTTGTACCTTAAGAAGTACCTTATCGTTAATATGTGTTTTCCGAAACCTTCTTAGTTAAGTATACCTTCTGTAAGTCATACGTTCGTAAGGTTGGTCTGGAGCGCTCTTAGCTATACCTTACCGCTGCTGGCGGTTCATACCGCTAGTGGGCACCACGCAAAAAGCTTTTTTTGCATCGCAGTGTAATTACAAATAAAAAAAATTATATGAACATTTAATATAAAATCTGATTTAGTATTAAAATTGCATTTTTTACTTTAAAATTTTACACAAGTTGTTATAGCCTACACCCAGTGTCAAGTCAAGTCACCTTTATTTATATAGCGCTTTTAACAATACAGATTGTGTCAAAGCAACTGCGCAGTATTTAAACAGAACAATAGTGTGTAAGTAACGCATTATTGTAAACAATCAATTTTCAGTAAAAGGCAGTTCATCAATGAATTCAGTGATATCATCCAGTTCAGTTCAAATAGTATACGATATCGCTGGAAAATGTCCCCAACTAAGCAAGCCAGAGGCGACAGCGGCAAGGAACCAAAACTCCACAGGTGACAGAAATGGAGAAAAAACCTTGGGAGAAACCAGGCTCAGTCGGGGGACCAGTTCTCCTCTGGCCAGTGTATGGAAGTGTTTTCATTAATAAAGTTTCCATGGTTGTTAGCTTTTTTTAATGACTATTTCGAGGCACATCAGCGGGCGAACCATTTGACAGAAAAGGCTATGAGTCTATATAAAGAAAGATGAGTTTACGCAAACTTTATAGCTATGGCAGCGAGACAGTGAGTACTTGTTTTAAATCAAAGACGGCGCCGTGCGCGGAGAGTAATAGTGTGTAATGCATACGCCAAAGTCCAATTTTGCGTGCATATGATACGCCAATCCTTCCCATTAACTTCAATGGAGAGAGGATGCAAACAAATACCACGCATCATCTTTTATATCATCTATATAAAAGATGATGCGTGGTATTTATACGCATCCTCTCTCCATTGAAGTTAATTGGAAGGATTGGCGTATCATACTGTATGCACGCAAAATTGGACTTTGGCTTATGCATTACACGCTATTGCAAAGTCGTGTTATTCGTACGCACAATGATGAGAATAAGTTGAAACACATACACATGTATTTCTGCATGTACATATTTCAATGAGCCCCGATAAATGCAGTTTGTACTATTTCTAAAACGCTTCTTTATAAAAAAAAAAAAAAAAAACATTGTTTTCTCAATACTTTACCTATACCGCTGTGAAGGAAAGAGCGCACAATCGATCACCGAGGCATCGATATCAACCTATTCAGCACCTCCACCATGGACAGCACCTGCTTAAGAAGGTTTACCTTAAGCAATATCCTAAGGTATAGTTTGGAGAACACACGTAGGAAAGGTATACCTGTAGTTAAGGTAGTTAAGGTAAGCACCTTAGCAGGTGCTGTCCATGGTGGAGGTGCTGAATAGGTTGATATCGATGCCTCGGTGATCGATTGTGCGCTCTTTCCTTCACAGCGGTATAGGTAAAGTATTGAGAAAACAATGTTTGTTTGTTTTTTTATAAAGAAGCGTTTTAGAAATAGTACAAACTGCATTTATCGGGGCTCATTGAAATATGTACATGCAGAAATACATGTGTATGTGTTTCAACTTATTCTCATCATTTTGCGTACGAATAACACGACTTTGCAATAGCGTGTAATGCATAAAGTCCAATTTTGCGTGCATACAGTATGATACGCCAATCCTTCCAATTAACTTCAATGGAGAGAGGATGCGTATACATACCACGCATCATCTTTTATATAGATGATATAAAAGATGATCGCTATATAAATAAAGGTGACTTGACTTGACACTGGGTGTAGGCTATAACAACTTAAGTATTTTATGTGTAAAATTTTAAAGTAAAGTAAAAAATGCAATTTTAATACTAAATCAGATTTTATATTAAATGTTCATATAAAATGTTCTATTTGTAATTAAACTGCGATGTAAAAAAGCTTTTTGCGTGGTGCCTACTAGCGGTATCAACCGTCAGCAGCGGTAAGGTATAGCTAAGAGCGCTCCAGACCAACCTTACGAACGTATGACTTACAGAAGGTATACTTAACTAAACACATATTAACGATAAGGTACTTCTTAAGGTACAACTTAAGAACGACGTAGCGTTAAGGTGGTTTCGGAGAACCCAGCCCAGGTCCCCTCCAGGTCACCGTATGTTTGCGCCTTAATGCAAATCGTAAGTAATAAACAGTATGCCCGGGAAAAGACATCAGCACTGCGGCGCAGAGAGAAGAAAAATAAAAAAGCCCAAGATGAAGCCCATGCACCACTTTCAGGTAATTTACGTTCATAATCCATAAACTGTTTTGGCTGTTAATGTTAACGTGTTTTAATGTCGGTAATCATTTCACCACCAATATTCAACTTTCCATTACTTAAAATGCATTGTATGAAAAGAATGAGGCAATTACGACTGGTTAATTAATGATAAGTTTGGTTTCATTGAATAACACTGTTAAAATACATAATGAACAATTTGAGGCGAATATTTGAACAATGAACATTTATTGTTTGTATTTTATCATAAAATTAACATAATTTATAGCCTGAGATTTTGCGTTACAATAAAAGTATCAAAGCATGAAGCTATGCCTTTATTGGATGGCTTGCATGATACAAATAATGGCCTTCAAAATGTTAAATATACATTTTTTACCATTTATACTGTAAATAAAACAGCTTGTAAATAGTCATGTAAGGTTATTTACTTCAGAAAAATCAACAATATGTTAAATTAAACGAGTTAGAGCCCATAACGTTTGGCGGGGCCCATAACATTTTTTTGCATATGGGCTCGGAGCTGATTTGCAATGGCACTGATGACATTACAATTGTTGTTTCATTTAGTTTTAAATTAACCATGGTTTTATTATAGTGAAAGTGTTGTACTAGTAACCAGAAAAGTAAAAGTCATTATTGCGAGAAAGCTTCTCATTATTACGAAATACTAATTCATTATAATAAGAAAGTTTCTCATTATTACGAGAAAGTAAATCATTAATATGAGAAAGTTTCTCAATATTAGAAGAAGTAAGTCATAATGGAAACTAAGTCATTATCTTGAGAGTTTCTCATTATTATGAGAAAATGTCTCGTTATTACGAGATACCAATTCATTATAAGAAAATTTCTCATTATTACGAGAATCAAAGTCATTATTACGAGAAACTGTATCACTATGAGAAATTTTCTCATAATAATGAAAAACTTTCTTGTAATATTGAGAAACTGTCATTATTACGAGAAAGCTTCTTGTTATTAAAAGATTTATTTTTTCTGAATATTATTACTTTTTAACTCAATATTACGAAAAAGTTTCTCATTATTATGATTTACGGAATTTTTTTTTTTCTCAGCTGGTGGGAACGGGCTTCCATAGTCAAGCAATTTTTTGAGTAGGCATGGAGGAATTTATTCAATCCCATTAAAACTCTTTCACGCAAAATCAAAATTACACCTCAAGCGAGTGTAAAACCTTTCTTTTTGTGTGAATTAAGGGATTTAAAAATTGGAGTTTCTATCGCTCATTTCTGCTGCAATACTTCAAAATACACATACAAACAGGGTGAAGGAAAATGTCCATATTCTGAATGGTTTGTTTACATCACTAATATGAATTTCAGAATATACCTATCACAGTGGTGTACAGTCCTGTTGAGTGAAAGCCTTTTTTTGGGCCATGGCCCTTCATGTTTAGCTGTGACATCAGATTGTTGGTCATCAGTCTGGAAGAGAGGGGAAGAAATAGGGGGTAGGGGAGATGGATATAAGGGGAAAAGGTTGTTAAGATGGGTAGGCAGAGAGATGCAGTGATAAATGGAGGGATACATTGCCTCCCATCCAATTATTTTGTATTCTGGATTCCTCTAGTCACCACCTCTAATAACATTGCCCCACCAACAACAGAAAACAGTAAAGTGGGCAAAGATGAGATTTGAGAAGTGATGAGTCAAGGCAACAGGTATTTATTTTATTTTTTAGTGTATTTTTTAACAAGGCATACCTGTCCAGAATCTTTGTTGTGCAGTCCCTGATATTTTTGCCTCCTACTTTACTTAACTGGGTGATCTAAGAAGAAAAATGTAAATATCATACTATTATCACTATACAATACTGGTAACAAACATCTTTAGTATTTGCATGGTAGTTTATCATAGTGAATGATTGGTCAGAAAAAGTCCAAATGTGTGTAAACAGTGCTAAAGTAAACAGTTCTGTATTTTCAGCAGTATTTCTATACTATGGTCACCACTGAGGGACCAGGAACACAATTTCAATATTACATACATACCAACATACATACATCAGTACCTAAGTGTTTAGACTTCATTATGCTAAGCTATATGTAAATACTTATATTTTATACCAAAACATGTCTCTCTTCGTTATTTTGAAGCTTCTCCTCCAAGGCATTCAGCTCTTCTATCCTCTCCAATTGTCTTATGTGGTATGTTGAATTACTAGGTTCTGTGGTTCCAATTCTTTTGACCTCCTGCATGATCTCCACCAGCTTTTTAAGGACACATTTCTGAAAATCTAAAATGTAAAAAATAAAAGAAAGATATAAACTGTGACATATAAATGCACAATTGCGAGTTATAAAGCCAGAATTGCTAGATATAAAGTTAGTTTTGTGAGATATAAACTTGCAATTCAGACTTTTTTTCACAATTGAAACTTTGTATCTCGCAATTCAGAATTTTTTTCCTCGCAGTTCCAACTTTGTATCTCGCAATTCTGACTTTAATTCTCAGAATTGTAAAATATAAACTCTAAGGAGAAAATTTAATTGTGAGTTTATATCTGTTATAGCTTCTACACAGTAGGCTATTGGTACCTTCCTCCTTTTTATATTCAGAAGAACTTTTTATTATGCATACACAAAAAGAAATCAAAACCAAAAAAAAAAAAAAAAAGAAAGAAATCAAAATCAAATAATTACATTTACAGGTATTAAAAAATACATTTGAAAAGGCATCAAAATGTCATTACAGGTATAAAAAATGAATTAATAAGGTGTGTGGATTCTGATTTGTACTTGCACCTTTATATAGCTGTCTCAACATATGCAGATAAAAGTTTGCTTTATGCCTATCTACACTTATACAAGACAATGTAATTACTTACTGGACATGGGCATTGGAAACACATCCATGTTGTGGCCAGTTGAAGCCCTTGGTGTTTCTGAAATAAACATTTAAAACTCAGTTCATACCAAGAGAGACAGAAAAAATAACTGCACACTTCATATTCATATTTTCAAGACAAGAACTAAAAACATCTGTAGGGTAATTTGCCACAGCATGAATGGCTCACTGGTTATACAGGGCACAAACTGGCTGACAATAAAATGCAGACAGAGGCATCCTGTTGTGAAGTGCTTCCTGATTCAAATGTAGCATGGGCCATTGAACAGCATAAGGACTTTGATCTCCAGGTAGTCACCAACTGGGTGGAAATAGGGAAGCTTTTGGACCAGTTTTGAGGGGGCTGTGGTTCATGGGAGATGGCCTGGCCATCACTGCACAGGACGGGATTTCAATGCAGGAGAGCTTGTATGGGTCTATGGGCCTAAGTGAAAGAAGGGTGGGACCCTGTTATGTGGTGAAGAAGCTTGGAGTGTCTGTTTATCAGGTGAGGCCACACTGGTTTGGCGCTAAATTCTATAGGACTCCAGCTCTCTAGGACTGACGTTGTCTACCCCTGCCCCATATCAATCTGATATAAAGACAGTCTGCAATATCTAGGTAAAAGTTGAACATCTTACCATGTCTAGAAGAAGAATACTCAGGAGACAAACTTAACTGAAAACGTGAAGTGGACTGCCTTCTAGTATTTCCATTGTGTGATTGGTGACTGGAATTGTTGGAGTGCTCCCTTATTGGGCTGGGATGCCCTGTAACACCAACATAATTGCTGTTATTGTGCTATGAGAAAAATAAAAACTTCACTGTGACTTACCGGCCTAGTAATAAGAATCAGAAAGCAGCTGCTCTGTCTTGTGTTTACCTCTCTAAGTCTGATATGACTCCTCCAGACCCCACTGGCCCTCCAGCCATCATAGTTAGCCCTATTCAGTGGTCCATCTATGATCAATTTACTGAAGCCATGCGGTCTGAACCTGCTCTGCCAGGAAGATCTTGAGGGACTGAAGAATCCAGCAAACCCTCTTGCCAATCAGAAATTGCTACTGGTGGCCCAATATGGCCCAGGAAATCTACCGGTTTGTCCAAGGATGATCGGTCTGTGCTATACACAAAGTTCCCTGTCATTTACCAGAAGGCAAATTGGTACCTCTGCCTGTATGTAGCAGACCATGGTCACACATTGGAATTGATTTCATCATGGACTTACATTCTTCGGATTTCCGAACATGTGGCCTTGTCATTGACTGCTTCTCCAACGCTATTTGAAAACCTAATTGAAACCATCCAGCACCGAGAGGCAGAGGCCGTCCCTGTCGTCATCCACCGTGGTCATCAGGAGCTCAGGGGAGGCTGTCACAGAGCCAGCAACATCCTCAGCACCAAAACCCTACACACCACCCACTCGTCTCCTGTTCTGATCATCTGCACTTGTCACCGCCAGTCACCACACCATTTAACCTGCTCATTTCAGTTTACTATTGTCTGGTCTTGTTGTTCGTTCCTGGACACTTACCTGACTACCTACCTGTATGCACTTACCTTCAATCTTTTTCAGTCATCGACAAATCTGCATCCAACCTCCCAAACCGTCTCCAAACACCTCTGAATCCAAACCTGCAAAAGATAAGACTGCTATCTTCCATAACTCTGTATTGATCCATTTACCAGTTGCCCACCTGCTATCTATGTGTAATGCAATAAAGCAGTTGTATGGATAGCCCTGTGTTGCAATATTCTGTTTTATGACAATTATACCCTGCCCGGGCAAAAAAAAGAAAATTGCTATCATACTGATGATATGTCTGATGATACCGACATGGTTATAAAAAATGAAAAGCTACACACTCCATTTGTTAGAGTTAAAATAACCGTTGACAAACATATAACATGCTACTAATTTAATAATCACTGTTAAAATGATCCATTAATAGATTCTCTTTTTTCTTTTCTTTTTTCTTTTTTGGCCAGGCAGTGTAGTATAATAAATATATAACAACTACAATAATAAAAATAATAGTAATTAATGTAAACTGGATTTACAATACAAACACTTTATTACATCATCTAAATAAATAAGATTTCCATTGATATATGGTTTGTCAGGGTTGCCGAGATGCAACTATTTGGAATCTGAGGGTGCAAAAAAATCTATCCCATGCAGGTCTGTACTCCACAGCACGTCTCGAAGTTGTCCTGAAAACTAGTTGCCAACAATTTTTATCTGACAAGTTAATTATCTTACCATGTCTAGAAGTGGAGTGCCTTCTATCACTTCCATGGCGTGACCGGTGACTAGAAAAGTTGGAATGCTCCCTTACTTTGCTTGAATGCCCTGTAAAACCAACAAAACATTTAAACATTTAAACATTTATTTTTATTTTTATTATGAGCTAAGAATAAAGTGTGTTACAGATGTGAACACCTATTGCTGTTGTTCTGTTATAATAAATCACATAAACATTTTAGTTTTGTATAATTCATTGTGTAATAACACAAACATATTATATTTAAAAAAATGTACTGTAAGGGGATAGCAATATTTCTCATGTTTAAATCAGCTGATACAGTTATGACAATATGACCGTGTTTTGGTGTTTTGGAGTTTAGAATGTAATACATTTCTCGTACATAAAACTGTAAATAATATTATTTATTTATGTATAATTTATTATTTAATTTACTCAAAATTATATCACATTTTGAGCAAATTAGTATATTATAAACACTTTGTTGCATTAACATTGTAATTCATATTATTTATTATCCACATTATGGGCTGTTATGACAGTACGTTTTGTTAATACATTATGAGTTGCCATATAACCTATTTCAATCCAGTGTAAAAAATAATAATAATAAAATAAAACCACCCATTTTAGTCTGTTACGTGTAGGCACATATCCATTTATATGGGTATATATACTTCATAGGTATGCATACACTATGTACCAATGTTTCTGCAACAGTACAGTAAGTGTATGTTTTTTATCCCTTTGGGACATACAGGAAACTCACTCCTTAGCCAGGCACCTTGTGAAGTTGTCCTGAAAATCAGTTGCCAATAATTTTATCTGACAATTTGATTATCTTACCATGTCTAGAAGTAGAAGTGGAGTGGCTTCTATCACTTCCATGGCGTGACCGGTGACTGGAAGAGTTGGAACGCTCCCTTGTTTTTCTAGAATGCCCTGTAAAACCAACAAAGAATGTCTATTTATTTATTTATTTATTTTAATTATGAACTAAGAATAAAGTTTGTTACAGATGTGAGCACTGATTGTTGTTGTAGTGGTAATATCAATCACCATAATCATTTTAGTTTTGTAGAATTCATAAAGTAATAACATACAGTATGTAATAACTGCCTATAGTATATGAAGTGTATATGTGATAATTTTCTCAAAAAATAATGACATCTTGAGCATATAATGTGATTAAAAAGCACAATGAAAACAGTATTACATTATAAACACACCAAAAACACTATCATTGTTAATGTACATTTGAACTTAGTTTTGATGCCTCAACCCTGCTAATTTAAAATCCAACAATTAAATAATTCTTAGATTTATTTTCATAATTGTCATGGCTGGCACATTCATGCGACGTCCCAGGTGCAGCAGGCAAGCTTGGCATATGGAAAAGCTTACATTCAGCAGATAGAAATATTGCATTATATTGATTTTGTCAGAAAAACAGATGATCTGAACACTGTTGTGTGAGTTGTAGCTTTACTTTACTCTGGCATTACATCCCAACCACATCCTTCTCATCAGCATTTGGTACATTATATTACTATAATTAAATATCTCTTTGGCAAATGAAACTGTTTCTTACAAACTTATGTGATTTGTCAAAATACATAATGAAATATAATCGTAAATGGATAATGTAGAAATTACAATCAAGCTACACATGACAATTATTGAGAATAATACAATATGTCTACTTGAATGTCACTGTCACGATTTGAGCCTCCATCGTCCTGTCATCACAAACTCTTGCACTACACATCATGGACTTCATTCCCCACAAGCCACTGCACCAATCACTGCTCACACCTGCTCCTCGTGACCCACTGCACTGATTGCTGCACACATCTGTTCCTCATCACACTGACTGCTTATAAGCTTCTCACACACACAGCCACTTTGCGAAGTCTTGTATTGCCCCGGCTGCATTTCTGAGCGTTTCTTCCCGTGTTTGTTTTCCCGTGTTTTGATTCCTGGACTCCTTCCCGTGTTTGATTCTCGCTGCCTGCCCCAACCATTCTGCCTGTGTTTGACTACGATTTCTGCCTGCCCCTTTGTGTTTGTTTGCCTGTACAATTAAATGCTGCAAATGGATCCGCTCGTCTCAGACCATCCTTGTGACAGTCACTACCAATCACTATTGAGTGTTTGTAATAACTTTTGACTGCGATCCAATCATCATTTTGGTCAAATGATGAGGCAGAAATATGTTGTTAGTAACAACAGTTACAACTTCTGTGGGACGTGAAGAAAAAGTAATTACTTTAGAGTAACTAATTACTGTTGCCAGAAAGTAATAAGTAAAGTGATAATATTACTTTTGAAAGGAGTAACTAGTAATGAGTAAAATATTATGTTCTTTACTCTTGTGCTGCTTGCCCTAAAATATCTCTTTTGCACAATCTCATGTTCAGTATTTATCCAAAGTTACTGTCTCTCTCAGACTCTCTCTTAGTAATGATATGTGTGTATGTATACTCAACTAATTATAGTAGTCACATGGTTAGCTGTATAGAAGTCTTTCTGTATCCCTTCAAGATTAACAGGAAACTCATACCAAAGTCAGGCCAATCAGTTGCCAATAATTAATCTAACAAGATTATCTTACCATGTCTAGAAGTAGAAGTGGAGTGCCTTCTATCACTTCCCTGGCATGATCGGTGACTGGAAGAATCCCCTGTAAAACAAAGAAAGAAGGTTTTTAATAATCAACTAATTTACTTAATTTGGACAACTTTAAAGGTGATTTTCTCAGTATTTTGATTTTTTTGCACCCTTAGATTTCAGATTTTCAAATAGATGTATCTCGGCCAAATATTGTCCTATCTTAACAAACATATCTTATTATTATAAAGTCATATTAATATGTACCTAAAAATTTTTGGTTAATATTTCAGTCTGCCACATTTTCTTTTACTGTAGTAGCATCTGCATGGGTTTGCACACACAATGTACCACTGTTTCTGGAACAGTTAGTGTATGTAATTTATAAATGTTGTCTTTCTGTTTCCCTTTTGGGATAAACAGGTGACTCACAATCAGGTAGCCAACAACAAGTAAGATACAGTAAGATTATTTTACCATGTCTAGAAGTAGAAATGGAGTGCCCTCTATCACTTTGATGTTGTGATTGATGACTGGAAGTGTTGGAGCTCTCCCTTATTGGGCTGTGATTGTCTTCAGCATCTACAATCAGTTCACACCATAACGATCTTTAGAATAACATCACTCCCTCTTGTGTTATGTTGCTTACTTCTACAACTTATCATATCAGAACTGTTCAGTAGTGTAATGATACACACATAGCTTAACAGTACCTGAAATTTCACTTTCAGCATCTTCTGAGGATGAATCTGGCAGCTGTCTATTCCAGGCCAACTGGCCATTCAGATCCATTGGTAATTCTGAAAACAAACAAACAATCAATCAAATGGGAAATCTTAAACTGTCTTGATTTGAAATTACTTGGTTTGTATGTAACCTTTATACACAAAGAACTTAAATATACATGCAATGTGATTATTTGTGCTACAATTAGCAATACTGTTCTCTGTCTGTTGCACAGTTAAGTTAGCCCTATGACAGCCCTAAAACTGTTAAGCTATTAAGCTAGCCCGCCCGGTTTACCTTCAGAAGTGGTTTGAGCAGTGGTAGCAAGCTGTTGGCTTTTCGGGAGCTCAGGAGGCTTTGGAAATGCCTGCAAACCTGCATTATTATCTACAAAAAAACAGTCAAAAGGTTTTTTTTAACATAACTCTGCACACTATGATGTGATAAACTTGTTATTTTTGCAAAATCAATAGAACAACCAAATATCTAATATAAGTTCAAGAAATGTATTCCAACTGACTTGGCTTTTTTGTAGCATTAGAGGCATCATCTTCTGAGATTAATGGCCCTGCAATTGTTACATCAATAAGCCTACATTTTGCAAATAAAATTATGCATAAAATATTTCATAAAACATTAATGCACTTACATTCAATGTAATCGTTATATTTTTTCTTTTTTACGACTCTCTTCCTCTTCTTATTAGGCATAGTGGTGTTTTCATGGTCAGTTTGAGCGGATGACGTATAATCATGAAGCTCACAATCTTTCTCGTTCTCTACAAAATAAGTTTGGGGGTTGAGATTAATGAATCAAAGGGGTTGTAAATCACAAACCAAAGCTCTCAAACTCTTCCAGGCATTATTTTAGCTATTAAAAAATAAAAAATAAAAAATAAAATAATAATAATAATAATAATAATAATAATAAAATTAATAAAACATACATATGCATACTGTGAATATGCACATGCATATTTAACTGATTTATTTATTTTTATTGTATTTTATTTTTCTGTGAACTTCTCTTCTGTACAAACACTGTTTTTAAGATGTGCCATAGATATAGCCTTACTTACTAACAAACTGAAGAAAACAAGAGAAATAATAATATTGACACTGTGATCTCCAAATCAAACATAGACTAAATATTTTAGGAGTGCCATCCTACCTGATGTCATTTTTATCTTCACCAGCTGAAAAGTGAGCCAGTCCTCCAGTGGATCTAAGTTTTTTTATGTGCTGACTGCACATTGGTCTTTGGCCATCTCACAACCTTTTTATCTTCATCAATCCAGTTTTTTGGGATGACACCTTCAAATTGTTTGTCATCCTCAATCCAAACAGCCCTTGCAAAAACCATGTCTGAAACTATAAAAGGGCAATTTAAATAAATAAATAAATAAATAAATAAATCCCTCAACAAAAAAAAAAAAAAAAAAAAAATTGTTTGCTTTTTATTTTCTCATTCTATATCATGCAACAAAGGGAAGATGGCATATCCTCCACGATGCGGTAGACATACAGCTTTTGTTTTCAAGTCCTGATTTTGCAGTAGCTGTGTTGTAGCCATGCTGCGGGTACTGTCAACGAAAGAAATTGCCAAGAGTTTAGACTGGCAAGGCTTTTCAAAGAGGTTGAAGGTTTTGTGATCTGGATAGACGCTGCAAACCAATTTGCCATCTGTTTTTTTGTCAGTCACAAAAGCTATGCTACCATCTTGGAGCAAAAAGCAGCTGTCCTTTTGCTTTCCTGACACTGGTTGCAGGTGAGTTTGCTTCTGTTTCATGTTTTTTTGTGCATGCTCCTTCTCTGCCATACGCTTTGCCACTTGCACCAAAGGGTTATGGCTGGTCTTGACAAGCTTCTTGATCGTTTTAAGCTGGTTCTCAAAAGGGAAAGCAGATATGTCATTTAGTGAACAATCAAAATGTGCAAAATCTTCATGGAGGTGCTTCACGGCATGCACATTGTAGACAGTGAAATCACTTCCATAGACCTCAGAGCTGTTGATGACAAAGTGATTGAGGAGCTCTGCTGCATATGGCAGGAAGTGATTTCTCCGCTCTCGATCTGCGGTAAGAAGGATCGACATTCCAATTGTCAGGCAAAGGAAGTGGTGGTACAAATCCGGGTCCACAATTCCACGGAGTACCACTGGTCCGGTGTATAACAAAAACTGTCGGAACTCAGTTGCCTTCCATCTTTCCAACTCCTGAAGGGATCTGGGCTTCCTTGCCATCTCACTGGGCATTGCATTCCTCAATCTAAGGAGTTCGCAAGAGAGTTCAGCTCTCTGTCTCGGAGAAAGCCTGCGAGGATTAGCGACCCTGCACAAGTAATAAAGGATGCGCCTCACTACTCCAAGGCAAACCAGGTGCATATAATCAAGCACAAAAGAGCTAACACAAGGAATGCCTGCTCTGACCAGTGGTGTCTCCCCATTCTGGTGCTTTCCTCTGTAGGCCATTTGATTGAACCTTTCGTCTGTCCTGCTAGGGAATTTATCTTTGCTGTTGAAAACTACTTTGCCCAACCACTCACCCTCCTCTTCGCACCTCTCACAGCTGTGGTATCCAGTGTGGTAGATAATGCTTTTCAGGAAAGCTCTAGCTGGAGCATCACAAATAAATGCTTTTATGTGCACCTGTACGATTTTTTCATTGTGCTGGATTCCATTTTCCTTTAACCTTTTAATTTCTTCGACCAGGTCTTGGACATAGTCTTCCAGTGGTTCAGGTTTTGTAATGCCACTAAACATGCAGACAATAAAAGGATCAAATCCCTCAACTTTTGCCAGCATCGGCCAGAATTGAGCAGCACTAGATCGGAACAATGGCACACCATCAACATTTATGGTGACAGCAATCTGATCTGTCGAATCTGGACACTGAAGAAGTGTGCGGCGTAAACCGGTTTCCAAACCATAAAAGATGTATTCGCCGTTACATTTTGTCTGGCGTTCCACTTCTTTTGGAGTACAGAGAAGTGTCCGTGAGTCCTTGGGCAGTTCATTGTGTCCATGTTTACGGAGAATTTTGAGTAAGTCATTGAGGGATTTGTGAGTCTGGTTATTGGTCACTGACCAGTCTGCCAAGTCACTACATAGGTCCAGTCTGTTTTCATCTAGGCATGCTTCGGCTATTTCAGGTGTCTCTTTCAATACTTCATCTTCTGTGTCAGGATCTTCAACACTGTATCTTTCTTGATCCCTGCAGTCATCCACTGCATCAAACTCGTCATCATCTAGATAGGGCATGTCCTGGTCATCCATGAACTCTTCTTCATCCTCAGCTAGTTTCATTACCATGGAATTGACCTTCCTCCAGTTTTTAAGGTAATCTGAGTCCATGTTAACAATAATACAGGTGTCTGTAAAAAACAAACAAAAAAACAAAAACAAAAAATGATTACTTTTGGTGCACCTGGCACAGAGTTTGGACACATGACAAGTGTTTTCCAGCCCATCATACTGACTTATAGGTCAATTCAGCTGGTCCAGGCACATGAGCAGGTACAATGATGTGTGAGATGTGGCAAGAATGCCAGTGTCCTTCACAGTCCTGCTAATGTAGGATATAATAAAACCTGTTTTTCAACTGCGATGGAAAAAGGGTTTTACAGCCCTTCTTTCATTGTTCCAAGAATGACATGGTGCACAGCTTCTTCACTGATCTCAAGTGCAGGAAGGGGAACAGGTGGGGTTGCTGGAGGTGTTGGTTGTTGTGTGGAGAGACCGTTAGAGTGGGAGTAGGGTGTTAAACTGAGGTTTTCAAATCTGCAGCAGAAATCATAATTTTTTTTTGGTCAGTTGATGATTCCTTACATAATTAGGGGATTGTACCTTGTAGTTTATGATGTCTTTCCAGCCTTTCCACACTGATGTAGGGTTGTTGGCTAAAAGACTGCATTCTTTACTGTGGTGTAATAGTGGCAGCACGTCTTTAAGAAGAGCGTAACTGTGCAGTTCTAAATTGCTTGAATCATTTCAAGTGCAAAACAGTGCAAATATTTTCAGACACTCCTGGGGCATGTGGCATCCTTGACTGTGTTAAGTTTTGTTGATAAATAATAATAACTATTAACAATGCCAATAGAGTAAGTCTTCAGTAAGGAAAAAAGGTTTCAGCTTTGGCTTTACTGGCAGAGGGATTCAGTGAGCGTCAGGTTACTTCCATCAATTTCAAAGATGGTGGTTCATATAAAACAAGGTCAAGCTGCAGACATTGGGTCCAACAAAGCTACAGACTGGCAGAGGGCAAAAATGACTATCCACTGACTAGTGAAGTGCATGTCGAGGACTCCTAGGGACAGGTCAAAGCCAAAGCCAAGGGGTCAAAACCCCTTCATCAATGAGAATCAAAGAAGAGCCAAGCTGAGGTTTGCAAAAGACCATGACGATTGGACTATAGAGGACTGCAGTAAGGTCATCTTCTTTTCATTTTCTTCCAGCTTTCAGCTTTGCCCAACACTTAGTAATCTAATGATGAGGGAGACAGAGAACTGCAGAGGCCTAACAAACCACAGTGTCTCCCCCAGTGATTATCTGGGGGTGCTTCAGCAAGTCTGGAACTGGGCACAATAGTCTTTGTGAAAGGTGTATAAAGCTTGAAACATATGAAACTTCCTTCCTTTTGCTCTGACAATGTTTCCCAACTCTAAGGTGTGGATGTTCAAGATCAGGAACACTAGATGAAGACGCTGTCACAGCCAGGCAATCTCCAAACCTGAACCCCACTAAAATCTTTTGGAATGTGATCAAAAAGAAGTTGGATGGTCACAAGCCATGCAACAAAGCAGAACTGTTTGAATTGCTGTGCCAGGAGCATAAAGTCACCCAACAGCAATCTGAAAGACTAGTGGAGAGCATGCCAAGATGAATGAAAGCCGTGATTGAGAATCAGGGTTATTCCATCAAATATTGATAGAAAAAAAAAAAACATTAGCAATGTGTGCAATGTGCATTATTTGAGGTCTTATTTATTTTTTATTTATTTATGTTTTTGACCAGTTCTCATTTTTCTGCAAATAAATGCTTTAAATGACAACATTTATTTGGACGTTTATTTGGAATTTGGAAGATATGTTGTCAGTAGCTTATAGAATAAAACTAAAAATATTAATTTTACTCAATACTTATAAATAGAAGAACCAGAGAAACTGTTAACTTTGTAGTGGTCTCTTAATTTTTATTTATTTATTTGTTTTTTCATAAATAACCTGTCTGAATTGCTGTCCTATCACAAAAAAAGTCCAAATGTAAATATCTGACATAAATCTGAAAACAAAATTTATAAAACAAAATAAAATAAAAACACCTGAAATGACAACACCTTTAAGAGCAACTAAGGAATATTACTTGAAATGAAAATGGAGGAGGCTGAGGAAGACAATCCAAAATCTAATAAAATAAAGAAATTAAAATAATATATTACTCAAAACTGGTAATAGTCCTTAGGTCTCACAGCTGCATATTATGTTACATGCTGCATATTATATCAGTAATACTGAGAACTTTTCCGATTAGTTAGTCAAAACATGTACTTACAAAGCTGAAGGATGGACTGTGTCTTGGCTCTCTGAAAAGAGCCTTTGGGTTGTACTGGGCTGCTTTTGAGACACAAGCAAGAAAGAGAAAAACAGGAAACAAACCTTAATATGAGTGTGATGGGCCTCTATGAATAAAAATGTTTCATTATTGTTTCAGTAATTGGAGACTAATCAGAACTCAATAAACCGTAAATCTGAGGGGGAAAAACTAAATAAGATAAGATAAACTTTATTGACCCAAAGGAAATTCGTATTGGACACATACAGTACATTATAATCTGCCGTTTCATAACAGTAACATGTTACATTTATGTGATACCTGCATACAGTGGCTTGTCACTAGCCTCACTATATTATAGTGAGCAACTAAAATGAAATGAAATGAAATGAATGAACGAATGAATGAATAAACTAATTAATAAGTAAAACCTTTAATGTATTTAGTGAGAATATAACTTGCTGCAGGGAATATCTTCATTCATATAAACCCAAGTATTTCTAAAAGATAGTCAAAACTTGTACAGTACTTACAAAGCTGAAGGACGGACTGTGTCTTGGCTCTGAAAAGAGCCTTTGGGTTGTACTGGGCTGCTGTTGAGACACAAGCAAGAGAAAAACAGGAAACAAATCTGAATATGAGTGTGATGGGCCTCTATGAATAAAAATGTTTCAGCAATAATTAGAGATTAATCAGAACATAATGAACGGTAAATCTGAGGGGAAACAAAAACAAAATTGAATGAATGAATAAATAAATAAATAAATAAATAAACCCTTTAATGTTTTATTGAGACTATAACTTGCTGCAGGGCATATCTGCATTCATATATAGTGCCCTCCACCAATATTGGTAATTGAGCAAAGGCACCTGTGGAAATAAATGTGCATTGTTTATCTTTTTGATCTTTCATTCAAAAAATTAACAAAATACTAACCTTTCATTGAAGTAAAACAATAGAAATTTAAGGGGGAAATCTCATTATGAAATATTTTTTTCTATAGTTTATGTTGGTAACAATTATTGGCACCCCTAGAAATTCTTATGAGTAAAATGTCTCCAAAATATATTCCCATTCATATTTACATTTTTTTAGCACACTAGAGTGGAGTTAGGAGCATGAAACTGTCCAGCCATGACTTCTCTTTTAAATTTGAGGAACACAAAGGCCAAATTCCATTAAATTCTCCATCACAAGGAGTAAAACCAAAGAACATAGTTCTGATGTGCAGAACAAAATAGCTGAGCTTCAGAAAATAGAAAGTGGCTGTAAGAAAAGAGCTGATGCATTGAAAATTCCCATTTCCACCGTCAAGGCAATAATTAAGAAGTTCCAATCAACTAAAGATGTCTGTATGAGGACATGTGTCTATATCGTCATAATGTATGGTGAGGAGGAGACTTTGAGTGGCCAAAGACTCTCCAAGGAATATAGCTGGAGAATTGCAGAGATTAGTTGAGTCTTGGGGGCAAAAAGCCTAAATTTTTTTAAAATAGTTCCTACATCACCACATTGTTTAGGAGTGTTTCCAGAGAAATCCTAGCTCGCTCATCCAAAAACAAATTCCAGCACATTTAGTTGTCAGATACGACTAGAACTTCAAACAGGACTGGCCTCTATGGTCAGATGAAACTAAAAAACAAGCTTTTTGGCAGCAAAAAGATGGGTTTGGTGCAAACATGGATAAAACGTACCCAATGCTGATCTTTAATGTTGTGGGCGTATTTTTTGGCCAGAGATCCTGAATATTTTGTTTAGATACATGGCATCATGGATTCTATCTAACACTTAGATGTAAAAAAAAATGTTTAAACCTGACTGCCTCTGTTAGAAATCTTATGATGGACTGTGTTTAGATATTCCATCAGGTAAAGATCCAAAAAAAAAAAAAAAAAAAAAATGTGTCACTGAGGACAAAATGAAGCTTCTGCCATAGCCGTCCTAGTTCCCTGACTTGAACCCCTTGGGATTATAGAAGAAAATTCAGCTTGGGAAAAAGACTTTACAATAATTGGGTGCCAATAATTCTGGACAACGTGAACTAGAGAAAAACATTTATTTCATAATGAGACCCCCCCCCCCCACACACACACACACCTTTTTTTATCTTTTTATTTCAATGGAAGATTAGGATTTTGTGAATTTTTTTTAAAATGAAAGATCAAAAGGATAAACAATGTAGATGTATTTCCATAGCTGCTTTTGCTCATATTGACCAAGGGTGCCAATACTTGTGGGGGGCACTGTAAACCCAAGTATTTCTAAAAGATAGTCAAAACCTATACTTACAAAGCCAAAGGACGGACTGTGCCTTGGCTCTGAAAAGAGCCTTTGGGTTGTACTGGGCTGCTGTTGAGGGCCAAGCAAAGAAAAACAGGAAACAAATCTGAATATGAGTGTGATGGGCGTCTTTGAATAAAAATGTTTCGGCAATAATTAGAGACTCATCAGAACATAATGAACGGTAAATCTGAGGTAAAATGAAATTAATAAATGAAATAATAAGTAATCACTTTAATGTATTTATTGAGCCTATACAGTGCCTTGCAAAAGTATTCATACCCCTTCATATTGTTTTGCGGTGCTCAATTTCCTACACCTTCTACCTTATTTTGTTTATTCTCAGGTTAGGTAAAGATAGTCGAATCTGCCCTATCGTATAAGTAATTTTCATACTCACACCATAGGCTTCAGAAGACTCCTCCGTGGTATGTTCAGTTCAAGTCTATCAATCAGAGTCTCTTGGCAGGCAGGCTTCTTGGTTATAATAAAGTATAATTTTATTGTCTATAGGTTATATAATTTACATACAAATACTAATATATAAAATAAAGAAATACAAAAGAAAATAAATTGCTATCTTAGTCGTTCGAAGGCTTGAATGGCAGATCGTCATGGCAGGTCGTCTTGGCAGGTCGTCTGGCACCGGAGAAGCTGTTGCAGAACCAGCATCTGATGTCCTCTTCGTACTTCAGCCTTTTATACCCAGCAGGTGTATTCCAATGTCCTTTTTGGAAATCCCCTAAGAAAGTACCTATATAACCTCTCTGCATCTTCGCATTCTTTCTTCTCCGGATTCTTCTCCATTGCTTCACTCTACGCCTGTCTACTACAGAACACTCGACGGTAACATTTGAATTCCTCTTGGTCATTCTTTTTAGCAAAGCTCTTTCTAATACATGTTTGTTTCCTATCTATGTTCTTGCTAGTACATGTTATAAACCTTTTCTTAATAAATGCTTTAAAACAACAAGTATGGTGTTTTACTTAATAAACTACTTTCAATAAAACGTATACAATACAAGTGTGTGGTGTCTTTCTTAATAAACAACTCTCAATAAAACGTATACAATACAAATGTGTGGTGTCTTTCTTAATAAACAACTCTCAATAAAACGTATACAATACAAATGTGTGGTGTCTTTCTTAATAAACAACTCTCAATAAAACGTATACAATACAAATGTGTGGTGTCTTTCTTAATAAACAACTCTCAATAAAACGTATACAATACAAATGTGTGGTGTCTTTCTTAATAAACAACTCTCAATAAAACGTATACAATACAAATGTGTGGTGTCTTTCTTAATAAACAACTCTCAATAAAACGTATACAATACAAATGTGTGGTGTCTTTCTTAATAAACAACTCTCAATAAAACGTATACAATACAAATGTGTGGTGTCTTTCTTAATAAAGCTAACACAGTACAAGTGTTATATAGAAGAAAAGGACATACTTGCAACAGGAAAATTGCATATTTCATTAACACCCCAGTCTTGCAAGTTTGTTCTGCATCTTGAAACCCATGTATGGCATGTAACATTTCTTATTCTTGACACATTTGCTTAGTCTAGTATACACTTGTCTTGACTCCGTAACAACGTTCATTTGGAATGAGTTCATATATTGATCCACCCAGGGTCATTTGTTCTTAGGCCACATAATTTTACTTTCTATAATTTTTTCACTCACAATATCACCAGTTGGCCAAATTTTGATGTTTTGTTTTATAATTGTCAAATATTGCCCAAATTTTTGTCTCACCAATTTCCCATCAGTAATTTTTTGATAACATGCTCCAATCAATTGTCCCTTAGAGTCTTCACAAATAAACGTGCGGCTCCTTCCATTAATCCGACATGTTCTACAAATGTCAACCAATGGAATTCTGGATCTAGGTATAAATACCGTCCCAGTGGCCGTCTACGTCATTTTGAAGCTCTGTCGAGACGTTTGTGTCTAGGGTGGCTGTTCTTTCATCTCCAGCAACTCCCTCAATGTTTTCATCTATGAAATAAACACTTCATCAACACTGTTAACATCATTGGTGTACTTGCCATGCAACTCATGCGCTAAAAGCAAGTCATCATTTAGCCAACTTTTGTGAGCACTTAAGTCATTGTACCAGTATCTGGCCTCTGGGTGGAGCAACTTCAGTTTACTCTTGCATTGTTTAAATACATCTGTACTCAGGCATGTGATCAACTCGTGTGATCTTACACAGTATTCCATTGTTACACCATCATCATTAAACCAGGCTATCACTTTACATCTTTTAAAGCAATTTTTACACAGATCTCCCATAAAAAATCTAGTTTTCTGAATAAATAACATCTGATGATAACACATGCATTCATCTTCTCTAACAGCAATACAGTAGTTCGGATTTCGTGACAACAGTTGACCTTGCAGTTCTTTTAAACTCCTATAAAATATATTACAATTCAAAGTATCGCTATACATACTTTACTTATTTATTTTATTCTTAGTTACAATGTTCAGTTGTTGCTAATGAACAGCATTATTCTTTCTTAGACAGAATAAATATATAATTACCATTTGGTCAAAATGATCAAGTCGTTCAAAGACAGACTCTGCAGTCATCATTCTGCTATGTGCCATATATTCTCTTCGTGTTGGCAAATTAAGTCTTGGTGTGTCCTTAAGTCTTGAAGTGTTCTGTCTTTATGTTACTAGACGTATGAGGTCTTATAGGATCTAGGTTTGACAACACCCACTTTATCAGGTGCATGAATAGGTGAATGTAAATTAGTGTCGGGGTTATTTTACACCCTTTTTACACTTTTTCATTATCCTACAGATTCTGAAACAAATCATTCTTATCAGTTTTCTCCAAAATGATTGAAACCAACAGTCCAATTATTGTGATTAATATCACATGAAAATTACTCATGATCCACTTCAAATTTCTACAGTATAGGTACTTTTTGACATTCCTCCAAGAAATAAAAAGTTCCTTTTTCTTCGTATTTGTATTTTTTATTTTTAGAGACCTTACTCTCTTCAATTCCCCTTCTGTACCTTTAGTTTTCTCTGGGTTACTACTTTCTTTAAAATAATGTTTTTTAGCCACTATGAAATATATGAAATGTGGGCTAGCATCTGCATATATCGCCTTATCAGTGTTAATGGTCTTGGATAGCAACCTACTAATTCCCTGATTCATATTATTTCTGTTACTATCTTTTGTTTGCCCATCACATAATTCCAGTTTCTTTTATATCATAACAATATCTCACCATCCAAAATAGTTTCAGATGAACTAATCCTTTGTTATATACAAATCACCTCTAAAACTTCTTATCAATTTATAAGCCATATTTGGCTCATCTTCTTTCCTATAGTATTCTGGAATCTTTTCAGGAATTACCCATGTGTTTATTTGTTTATCGTTCTTATCTCTTATTCAAACTATAGGTATTGGATATTCCTTCCCTAACTTCTTGTTATCATTCTGTACTCTAGCTCGATAATTTCCTACTGTGGATCATTTTATTAGATCCTTAATTTTAATTGGAATTATCTTTCCATACTCACTCATTGCTACTTCTTGCAGCAAATCAAACAGCCTAAACTGTATTATCATCTGATCAGTCATCGTGTTATTCTTCGTTATCAGATTTCTCCACAACAGTGGTTGCTTTAACATTGTTTAAATTTTTACTCCTTGACTTTTAACTCCATCTCCATCTGAGAATATTATCCAATAATTGCCTTTGACTTTTGCTCTTATTCCTGCTCTATGACTATAACTCTCATCACCTCTTCACTGCCCTGCCCATATACAGCTGATCTAATATATCTCTCTGACCGTGCAAGCTTGGTTTTTAAATCTCTTATTTAATATTTCTAGTCCTTTAAAATGCCACATCACATGTAATTTCCAATCACTATCTAGTCTTGGTTCATTCATTAAAATTATCGTCAGGGCATTTCTCCCAGTATTTATCTGTTATAATCTGTTATAACTGATCCGATAAAATGTTCTTTTCTCTTTTAAATACTTATAATATCCTAGAGTTAGTTTGACGTCTCTAGTAGATTCACCATACCCTCCTAGACTGGGAAATGGATTTCTTAACTTTTACAAACTTTCATATAATGTATATATTTTCGTTTGTAAACAGCTCTTTACACTCTAATGTTTTTCATTTATCTTTTCTTGTTGTTATTCATCTAAGGGTAACATTTTATGATGTTCTATGTTAAATCCTTCTTTTTCTGACTTTCAAGTGAAATCTTTGTTTATCACTAAGGTTGTCAATTTCATAGTCTGGATAAGTGGTACCGTACTCGGTTACTAACGTAACCTCGGTTCTCTCTAGAGAGGGAACGAGTACTGCGTAAGAAGTATCTTACGCTAGGGGAAAATCCTTTTCTGCGAGATATTGAAGCCAAAAATTATCCTTAATTTTGAAATAATGTAAAGCGCGTTGCAGCAGCATACAGACATAGGCGAAACAGCTTGCGCGCCTATTGGCTGCTCTGCGGCAACTGCAGCAGCCTATTAGAGCGAGGCCTGACGCGACGCCAGATCCAATGGGGGCATTTCGCGCCCTTTGCGTCGCTTCGCGCCCTTTTCGTAGCTTCTCGCCTAAAAGGGCGTGGTCTAGACCTATAAATATCGCTCATAGGCAGCTATTATCTGGTTTTTCATCATCAAAGCAACCAGAGCGTGCGCATGCACGGCAAGATACGCAGTACTCGTTCCCTCTCTAGAGAGAACCGAGGTTACGTTAGTAACCGAGTACGTTCTCTTACAAGAGGGAACGAGTACTGCGTAAGAAGTATCTTACGCTAGGGGACCCAGTGTAAAACGCCGTGCATCGTGAGATCTGACACCAAAGACCCAAGGGCGAAAGCCCGGGGTTCATACAGTTCATAATCACCTATGGAACTCACAGGGAGTCCGGGGAAGAGGGAGGGGCAATGCCGCACTCTTCCACATAGTGCAGCGTCACTCAGACGCTAAGTAAACGTACATACAGGGCGGGGTTACGGCCTGAGCTGACGTAAAAATAAGGGTCTTCACACAGTTTGCTCAGACACATCTTGTGCTATCACTTTCACTGTCGACCCTAGAGCTGTGCTCAGTAGACGCAGCATTCCGAGCTGATAACATCAGGTCAGACAACACTGAACATCTAGACTGACAGCAATCTGGCCTGTAAGGCGGGAACCTCCAGGTTGTAAAACCTTATAAATGTAGACGGAGAGGCCCAGCCCGCCGCCGTACAAATATCTTGCAAGGCAATCCCACTCGACCACGCCCACGATGAGGCCACGCCCCTCGTGGAATGTGCTCTGACACCTAGCGGGCACTGCATGCCCTTGGAAGCATATGCCAACGCAATAGCATCAACTATCCATCTGGATAAGCTCTGTTTCGACGCGGCCAGTCCCTTGGGACGCCCGTAAAACGAAACAAAAAGCTGCTCTGTCTGTCTAAAAGCAGACGAGCGAGACACGTAAGCTCGTAATGCCCTGACTGGGCATAGGAGGCTCGCGTCCGTTTCCTCATCATTGACCGGTAGGGCTGACAGCGCGATGACCTGTGCCCTAAACGGTGTGTTGAGTGATTTTGGAACGTAACCATGTTTGTGTTTGAGTATGACTTTAGAGTCATTAGGTCCAAATTCCATGCACGTCGCGCTCACAGAGAGTGCGTGCAAATCCCCTATGCGCTTCACTGAAGCGAGAGCCAGCAGAAACACGGTCTCAAGAGACAGGTATTTCAAATCAATAGTCTGCAGAGGCTCGAATGGTCCACCTTTCATGGCCTCTAGTACCACAGAAAGGTCCCATACGGGGACTGTGGGAGGTCTGGGGGGATTTAGTCTTCTAGCTCCCCTCAGGAAGCGAATAACTAAATCGTTCCTTCCTATTGACTGACCTAGCGTTGTGCTCGAGAACGCTGTTATGGCCGCCACATAGACTTTGAGCGTGGACGGGGTTCTGCCCTTGTCCAGCAGCTCTTGTAGAAAGGAAAGCACCTCCATCACATCACAGTTAGTGGGTGACGAGCCGCGAGCTGCGCACCAGCCCGAAAACACTGACCATTTTGAGGAATAGAGCCGTCTCGTAGACGGGGCTCTAGCCTGCGTGATCGTGTTTAATACTCCTTTAGGGAGTTCATCATATATTCGCTGGTGGCCCAGACATGAAGGGACCACAGCTCTGGGTGAGGATGCCAAATCGAGCCGCTGGCCTGAGAGAGAAGGACTCTCCTCACTGGTATCGGCCACGGGACAGTGCTCGTCAGCTGCATCAGCGCTGGGAACCAGGGCTGGTTTTCCCAAAACGGCGTTATCAGCAGTATTGAACATCCTTTTTCGCTGACCCTCTCTATCACCTGAGGTAGGAGAGAGACGGGGGGAAAAGCATAGAGATGACGGCGGGGCCATTCGTGGGCCAGCGCGTCTCTGCTTTTTGAGCAAAATTCCAGACAGTGAGCGTTGTTCGGAGACGCAAACAGGTCTACTTCCGCTCTGCCGAATTTCTTCCACAGTAGTTGTACTGTCTGTGGGTGTAGAGACCATTCGCCTGCTGGAACATTGTTCCTGGACAGTCTGTCTGGCCCTATGTTTAGAAGCCCCGGCACATGCGCTGCTTTCAGCGAGCGCAGGTTGCGCTGAGCCCATACCAGGCGGCGTTCTGCAAGTCTGTATAGGTTTTTGGACCTGAGACCGCCCTGGCGATTTATATAGGAAACCACTGACATGTTGTCCGAGCGGACTAATACATGGTTTCCTTTTATTTGGGGACAGAAGCGCATCAGCGCGTTCTGTACTGCCAACATTTCGAGGCAGTTGATATGCAGGAGCTTTTCCCGTTCTGACCACTGGCCAAAAGACGGTCTACCCTCGAGCAGAGCCCCCCATCCCGAGGTGGACGCGTCCGTAGACACCACTTTTATTCTCGAGGAAGTCCCCAGGCTTACACCTAACTGGTACCAGTCGATTGCTCTCCACGGATTCAGGGCTGTGACACATTACTGATTGACCGTGATACGAAGCCGACCGGGCGCCCACGCTTGACGCGGAACGCGCGCTTTCAGCCAGAACTGCAGTGGGCGCATACATAGCAGACCCAGCTGCAGAACTGATGACGCTGAGGCCATGAGACCAGCATTTTCTGAAATTTTTTGAGCGGGACAGACGCGCCGCAGCGGAACGAGCCCGCTGTGCGCTGAATGTCTGCTGCGCGCTGTGGTGACAGCCGCGCTATCATTGACAGCGAGTCCAATTCTGTGCCCAGGAAGGAAGTTTTCTGACTGGGGGATAGTGAGCTCTTCGCCCAATTGACTCTGAGACCCAAATTCTCGAGGTGATCGAGTAACATGGTCGTATGCTGTACAAGCACTGAGCGAGACTGCGCTAGAATCAGCCAATCGTCCAAATAGTTCAGTATGCGCACGCCTTTCAGTCTGAGAGGAACGAGCGCTGAGTCCATGCACTTCGTAATGTACGGGGTGCCTGGGACAAACCGAACGGCAGGACTGTGTACTGATATGCCTGGCCCTCGAAGGCGAGTCTCAAAGATCGCCTGTGACGTGACGCTATCTGTATTTGAAAATACGCGTCTTTCAGATCCACTGACACGAACCAGTCTCCTTGGCGAACTTGCGCGAGGATTTTTCTGGTCGTGAGCATCCTGAACCGACGCTTCACCAACGCTTTGTTCAGTTGCCTTAGATCTAATATGGGTCTGTGACCCCCGTCTTTTTTCGGTACCAGGAAATATCTGCTGTACAGCCTCCCTTCGCTTTGAGCTTGAGAAAGGGGCTCTATGACCCCTTTGCTCAATAGTTTCGCCACTTCGGCTCGAAGCAGGTGTGCTGCTTCTGTCTGCATTGTGGTCTCGACGCGCGCTGTATATGGCGCGGACGTCGGTGAAACTGTAGCGAATAGCCTCCTTTTATAATGTCCAGCACCCATTTCGAGACCCCTGGAAGCTTTTCCAATGCGTTTGCATGAATAGCTAGAGGCTGAATACGAAGCGCGCTCCGTTCTTTCATTAACGGAGTGGTTTCGGTATGCTGTGGCACCAGAGACGTGCTCGTGACATTCGGGGCGTGGGGCACGCTGATAGCGGGAACTATTATGTCTGTGTGTGTATGTGGTTGTGTGGCAACAGGCACATTTAACACACTGCAAACACCGTTCGCCTGCATACACGTTAGTTTCGTTTGTACAGAAACCTTTTGACGTGCATAATGTGATGTCTGTGGGCACTGTGAAGCGCAATCGATCTGAGCCGATTTTATGTTCGCAGGGTCTGTATGACAGGTTGTGCTTGTGTGTAGAAATGAGCACTGGAGGAGTGGGCATTTTTGACTACACGTGAAACACCATCGGCCGTGGCCGGGACTCCAGAAAATACACTCTATTGGGGGTTTATCTGGGTAGCCGTGAAAACAACCTTTGTGTGCAGGCAAGCGGGCGACAGAACCGGCTTGTTGGCTGCAGCAAACACTGGAACAGTCACATTTAACACACTCCAAACATCGTTCGCTTGCATGGAGCGAATGCACGCTGATTTCATGCAAAACGTGCTCGTGATATTTGAGGCATGGGGCACGCTGATAGCGGGAACTATTATGTCTGTGTGTGGATGTGGCTGTGGGGCAGCGGGCACATTTAACACACTCCAAACAACGTTCGCCTGCGTAGAGCGAATGCACTTTTGGTTTCGTTTTCACAGAAACCGTTTGACGTGCATAATGTGGTGTCTGTGGCCACTGTGAAGCGGGCATATTTACCACGTGTGAAGCGCAATCGATCTGAGTCGATTTTATGTGCGCTGTGCTTGTGTGTAGAGATGAGCACTGCTAGTGGGCATTCTTACACGTGAAACACCATCGGCCGTGGCCGGTTGTGAAGCGCAATCGATCTGTGTCGATTTTATGTGCGCTGTGCTTGTGTGTAGAGATGAGCACTGCTAGTGGGCATTCTTACACGTGAAACACCATCGGCCGTGGCCGGTTGTGAAGCGCAATCGATCTGTGTCGATTTTAAGTGCGCTGTGCTTGTGTGTAGAGATGAGCACTGCAGTGGGCATTCTTACACGTGAAACACCATCGGCCGTGGCCGGTTGTGAAGCGCAATCGATCTGTGTCGATTTTAAGTGCGCTGTGCTTGTGTGTAGAGATGAGCACTGCAGTGGGCATTCTTACACGTGAAACACCATCGGCCGTGGCCGGTTGTGAAGCGCAATCGATCTGTGTCGATTTTATGTGCGCTGTGCTTGTGTGTAACGTTAGAGATGAGCACTGGTTAGTGGGCATTCTTACGACACATGAAACACCATCGGCCGTGGCCGGGACACCAGACAATACACTTTATTGGGGGTTTATCTGTGTAGCCGTGGGAACGACTTTTGTGTGCAGGCAAACGGGCGACGGAGCCGGTTTGTTGGCTGCAGAAAACACTGGAACAGTCACATTTCCTGGAACTGGACGAGCGAATAACTTTGGTGGGGGTCCGGCAACAGCGGGACTCGTACACCGTCGTTTTCCCAGTTGTGCTAGGACGATTTCGGAGGCTCAGGTTTCAACTCAATCCTGGGCCGCGGGCCGCGTCTGGCGGGGCGGCGGCCAGACGAGAAAAACGTCAGAAAGCGTTAACCACGGGTGCCTCTCAGCAACGGTGAGAGACCATGTTACGCAGCGCTGACGCGGCTAGGCGGCGGCGAAAGCGCGGCGAAGCAGGTTTGACGTCTGACGGCAAGCTTTAGAGGGGAGGGCCGACTTAGCACGCCGTCCAGCGGAGGGCAGACATAAGTGGGCTGCTATCGCCTCTTCTGAGCAGCATGCGCGTTCCTGCTTTGGCGGGAAACGGAAATCAGAATCAGAAACCTCTTCCTCCTTCATGGCCCCCCTCGTCAGCGGCGTCGATGGAAGCGGTGGCAGACAGCGGCCGCTTTACGTCCGGAACAGAGGCTGACGAGGTCGATGAAGCAGGCGGGCGAACCGGCGAGCTTTGTCGGCTGGGGGAAGTGTCCGGGGCCCGCTGGGCACGGCGCTTTTTACGGCGCTACACCGCGGCGGGCGGGGGAGCAGTCTCAGTGAAGAAGGCAAGGCAAGTCCTCAGAGTCACCATTGGCATCTGCACGAGCCGTATGAAGGCATCTTTAAAAAGACGCTTTGCTCTTTTTAGAGAAACAGTGTGTATCGCAGCGGCGACACACACTGTAGATTATAAAGGATATAGGCGCCGGAAAGCGCAGCAGGAATGCACGGAAGGCGGCGTGGCCAGCAGCTTCAGTGGCTCGTCCCGCTGAGATGCTTGCAGTCAAACGGCGGCTTCTTATCCGGCTCCAGCGATGCGTGTGCTTCGCTTGAAGGATGAAAAATCAGATAATAGCTGCCTATGAGCGATATTTATAGGTCTAGACCACGCCCTTTTAGGCGAGAAGCTACGAAAAGGGCGCGAAGCGACGCAAAGGGCGCGAAATGCCCCCATTGGATCTGGCGTCGCGTCAGGCCTCGCTCTAATAGGCTGCTGCAGTTGCCGCAGAGCAGCCAATAGGCGCGCAAGCTGTTTCGCCTATGTCTGTATGCTGCTGCAACGCGCTTTACATTATTTCAAAATTAAGGATAATTTTTGGCTTCAATATCTCGCAGAAAAGGATTTTCCCCTAGCGTAAGATACTTCTTACGCAGTACTCGTTCCCTCTTGTAAGAGAACTTATCCCTGTATCTCTTGATCTATTACAGTCGCATTTCTATCGCTTTTTCTCAAACTACAAATTACTACTATAAGTATAGCTAGTTATCATTGTTACTACAAAGTTTAGTTTGCTTAAGCAGACCTTTTTCCCTTTTCACACTATTCTGCTATATTTCCCTCTGCTCGTCCATTTTGTTTCAGTTCCCGTTATCTTGTATCATACAACAGAAAATGGAGTGCTCTGGAATCTCCCTTAGTCGTTAATCATTCGTTTCCTCACATTCCAGCACTTGCTTCTGGATCTGAAGCTTCAACTCTGAAGTTGTTTTGTGTGTTAGAAGACTTTTCTCTATTGACTGGGCTTTCTTCCCCTTCTAAAAGTCTGATCAACACTCAAAACATTCTATTATTTGTTCCCCTTCTTTGGGGGTTATTTCCAATTCATTATTTAATTGATGAATTGTATACTTACGGTGCCAGACGACCAGACCACTGCCGGTAAATATTCGTTGTTCACTCATTGCCTCTTTTTCTTGCTCTGCCATTTACTCAGACTCTAGTTTAGTGTTGAATTCTATTCTTCATTTTTCACTAAACATAGTTTCTCTTCACTTTGGTCCATCCAGAGACATATTATTATTGCTTCCTTAACTTACTAATTTCTGTCTTTCACATTTGTACACTAGAGTAAAGCTGCTCTGTTTCTTTTTATGCATTTCACTGCATTTACATTGCACTCTAGGAATAGGGTTATTTTTCTTTCTCTTGGATTTCTTTTCCAAGAATTTACTTAGTTAAAATTAAATTTCTTTTACTCCAAAATCCATTTTCAGATGGCTCTATTGTTTGATTGCTATCCTACTCTTCTCACTATCTTATCCATTTTTAGTGTTAAACTTCTAAAAAGGATAAGCTGACTTCTTATTGTCTAACTTTATTATTATTATTAGACATTATCTCTAACTTGACATTTTATTGTTTTTCTTTCTTTGATTTTCTAAGTCACTGTAATACAAGGCTTCGTCCATATATTCATTCTATCTCACATAATTTTGATTTGATCTATAATAAGTATAATTATATACTTCACTTGCATACTGCGATTTCATTTAATTCAGGAGTACAGCATAAAGCTTTATATACAACTCTATGTTTCTCTGAAAGTCAATCTTCTTACTCCCTTTGAATGAACTAAGTAGCGTAATTACATTTACACGATTGAGGTCTAAACCAACTAGTTGTCTATTCTTCTAATGCTGTTATAATCACATTTGCAGATGCCTCTTTTAAGGATTTTGCCCAAATCCGACTTGAAAATTCATCTACTGCTATCAGCATGTATTTATTTCCTGACCTTGATTTAGGATTTAAAGGTCCAGCTATATCTAATGACCATTCTTGACTAACTCTTTCTGGTGTAATTTTACCATAGTCATTTCTTATAGCTTCATTGTATCTTCTTTGCATACAATTTTTACATTTTAGTCCTATTTGTCTATATTTTTCCTCTAATTGGCAATAGTTATATAATTGTCAGATAAAACTTTGCCTATTTAGGTTTATACTGGGATTTTTCATGTATTTTTCATGTATATGTATTTTCTAAACAGTGTTATTCTTGTTTTCTCTGACTACAATTATTCTTCTTAATTTTGCTAACTTGTCTACCTCTCGGTTTCCTTGAGCTACTTCTGTGTCATCCGAGGAATGTATAGTTTGATGAATAACTATCGGATCTAACTCTCTTATTAGATCATAAATTTCCTTCTAGTTCACTATGTTCAACAGGTTTTCCACTAAATTTCCCCTATATGTCTACGTATTCATATTATTCTTGTTTTAACATATTTGCTATCTATTATAAGAATAACTTAAGCTTTTATTAGCTTATTTTAATCTTACACAAGCTTTTAATAAAGCTATTACCTCTGCAATTTGAGTTATTCCGAGGACACAGCTCTCGTCTCTTAACTCTTCTCCTTTCTTTACTTGTATGATAAATGTCCAATGAGCTATATTAGCGTCCACGAGAGTTTTTGACCTATCTGTGTACACTGTTATTCCTTTAAACACGTTTATTTTCATTTTCTGACATTTTTCTCTACCTCTATTTTATTTTATAGTTTGAACCTAACCAATCACTGTCATCTCAAATTCTGGGCTTTCGGATCTTTTATTTTTCATTAAATGTCCCGTTATTGCTTCATCTATGTTAATTAATATCTTCTGTCCTTGTGCTAGATCTTAACATTCTGCATATCTCTTACTAATTGCTGCTAGTTTCTTCTTGATAGGTAAAAACTTTTCTTTGGATTTTTCCAGCTTTCATTTCTTTTACGAATTGGTATTTGTAATTACTTCTTTAATTTTTTTCTATTAATTGATAGCCAGTTTAATCGCAATCTAAATGTACTTTTTAAGTCTTCTCATAATTTCATCCTTTCTTCTTTGACCTAAATTTAGAATTGTGTCTTTGAAGTTTTGTAGCATTTTCTCTGCTTTTTCAGTCCAACCTAATTTACTACCTTTCATTGTAGCATATTGGTTAAGCTTTTTACTAAGCTTAAGAATTTTATCCCTTACATAATTCATAAGTCCCATCATTTGTTGTACTTTTTTAACCCTTTCTAAAGTTTTTAGATTTGTACTTCACTTTTTTATTCTTTGTGTAATTTCTCTATTCTCTGCTGATATCCAAAATCCTAAGAATTCACCCTTATCTGTCATTACTTTCTTAATGTTCGGTTTCAATCCTGCCTCCGCTTGGCGATTCACCACTTTCTTTACAGTTTTTACAAGTTTTTCCATTGTTATCAATGATTAATATATCACCACCATAAATCTCTAATTGCTTTAGTATTTCCTTATGAATAGTTTAGTAACTTCATTACGGTTTACATATTACTAAGTTTGTTGCAATTGTTTAAATACATAATGTGTATTACTTAAAGTAAAAACAGTTTTTTTTTTTTTTTCTCTGATTCTTTTCTGTTAATGGAATAGACCAAAAGCCATTCGCTAAATCTAGCTTTAGTTAGAAATCTTCAATTTTTAACCTTTTAACTGTGTCTCTAGCATTACTTACATAACGTCTATCTGTTTCATTACTCTGTTCAATGCTTTACGATCTGTAACTAGTACGTTTTGTCTAATTTTGGTACTAATTGTATGGGACTATTTTTTATCGCAGACTTAACTTCTTTAAGTACTCCCTGTTCTACTAGCTCTTCTATTGTTTGATTTAATTCTTCTTTGGACATTTTAATTTATTGGATATTGCCTTTGAGGCTTATGTATTCCACCTATTATTTCATGCGCCTATTCATCACTTATTTTTCCACAATCATTTTTATAGTTTCTATACGGAGCTTTTCCCATGAATTAATTATTTATTATTAATTCATTTTTCGCTTCTTCTGATCCTATCATTTTGTTTCATATTCTATTTAATTCGTGTTCGATATCTACATTTTTTTTTTTAATCTCAGGACCTTTTTTTAGATCTCTAGCAGCTAATAAGTTTTCTATACCCTTTAACATCTTAATGCCGAATTTATCTCCTATTTGTTTCTTTTCTATATTTCTTTTATAAGCTTGAATTAAAATACTTTCTGTAAATTGTATTGGCTCTGTTATAGTGGTCACATCTGCTCCTGTATCCAAAAATACTCTCCTTCTAAATCAACAAATAAATGTTCTTCATATGCTATTACTCTCTGGTCACAAATGTTCCGCTTTAACAGGCCAAGTGTCCTTCGTTGTAGTATTACATTTTTTTTTCTATTACTCCTGTTTCATACCCCACATTTGACTGCTTATCTTTCTAGACAACTGTTGTTGTTCTGTCTAAGATGAGAAACCTACTACCTGAACACACATTGAATTTGATTTTTCTGTTTTACGCTTTTTGAATCACATGGTTTCTTTCTTCTAGAGTAATTTTTCTCCATCTATTTTCTGGAATATAACTTGATTTTTCCAAGATTACTTGCTATATATGTTTTTCCTATTCTTGTATTATTTTTCTCACCTCAATTTTTTTCTCTCTGTCTAATTTGAAAATGAGTATTATGTTTTTCCTTCACTCACTTTTGTATTCTGCTTTTGCAACAGATTAACTTTTTGTTGTTTTTGCCTACGCATATTTCGGGATTCTTCTTTTCACTATTCTTACATGGTGAGAACTCAGATCAAATTAGCTAGTCTCTCTTCTATTTATTTCTTAGCTACAGTATTCTAAAATTGCTATTAACTTATATCCGCCTGGAATATTTCATCCTACATCTCTTCATAACCTTACTTTATCTGTCATAGGTATCTCTTCTTCTATCGATAACCATACACTTAACTCTGGAACTTGATCTTTGGACGCGTTTATTAACATTTCCTTCTATTGCGTATATTTATCCTCTGTCACGGTTAAATTCCTCACCCTCTCTATAACTGTTGCTGAAATTGCATGACCTGTACATGTATGGACTAAAGCGAGTTATAGCTCCGCAACCTAAATTTGCATTCTCTGCCGCTTTTATAATCCGATCTGTATAAGCATTATGATTTTCTCCTGCCTTTTTAGATCCTATTTGCTTTCTAACTGCCTCCGTTAACTGAAGTTCTAATAACTTTGCCTGTATATCATTTTGCTCCTCTCTACTCTGTGTTGGAGTTGTAAATTCTAATCGCTTCGCTGGAGTCTCCCACATTCCAGTGGCATGTGTAAAAGGACCTCTCTCTTTTTCCCGTTCTTGGTCTGTCTCTTCGCTCTCACAACTCTCTGAAGTCCCTGATTTCTAGTTTTGCTATAGCCTGCCGACCCCTCACAGTATTCAACTCCCTCCTTATTTGCTTTAGTTCTACGTTTAAGCTTTTTATCTCTTTTCCATCTCTCTAATTATTTTCTGTTAAATTCAAACCCTTTTGGCATATAATTTGTTTTTCTATTTTTGACCATTCATTTTACCTCTCTTATCTTAGTGGCATAAGGTGACTGGCTTGCTGTTCGCATTTGCCTGTAAGTTAAATTATTTTCAGGAACAATCTCATTTTCCTATTAAATCTCTTCCTCTCTTATTGCTAGTGGGATATTTATACTTAGTTCCTTTCATTTCTATTTCTGGTCAATCACTTTAAATTTGTTTGGTCCCTCTTCTTAATTGCAATCCACCTCCTTTTTTCTAATGTAGTCTTGTATCTTATCATATTTCTAACTCTATTTCACTACTTTTACTTTCTTTAGTTAGTGTTGACTAATAAGAGTCTTTTTCTTTTCTTCTTTACTACTCATTTCTATTTCTTACTGGTTTTTCGGAGCTCCCTTCTGTCTCTCTGTGGCAGAAACTGCCGTTCAGTGGTTCTTATTACTCCCTTTCTCTCATTGTAAGATTGTTTTTAGTTTTCTCTATTCTTGTTGTTCATTAACAGGCTTAATTTATCCAATGCCTTTCTAGTCTACTTATTTTTTCTAGTTAGCATTCCTTTATCACTGCTATTCCAAAATGTCTAAACTGTCCTATCTTTATTAAGGTTAAATGTATTCTTTTAACCTCTCTACTGATTGCAATTTCAATCAAGGACTACATTATTGTTTTATCTTTTGATTTTGAGTATTTTATAGTACGCAACTTCGCCATGCAGTCTGTCATTACGGCATGCACTACAAAATTCCAGTAAGGCGATCCAGTCATAATTCTAAAGGATCCTGGAATCTGCATACCTAACTATTTTTGTGTATTTTCTATCTCTCTTTACGCCTATTCTTCTAGCAGTCTAGAAACGGCACTTATCTGTACAGGTTCTTTTTCAATAACCACAATTCCTCCTCTAGTTTCTTCTATTAAACCATCATACATTATAAATTCAATTTTGCCAATTTTTAATCCCTGTTTATTCAGCCTAATTACCGATCCTGGCTCTGGCATTATTAAGCTCTCTCTATTACTATTCTTAACTTCTTGTTTTCCTGAAAGATTTTCTTCTTCAGTTTTTAAGCTAATTATTTCCTTATCTTCTTTTTTACTACTCTCCATTTTAACCTGCTTTCTTAGCACTGTATTATACTCTATTATTACTATGTTATTTCCTATTGAATAAAAATTCAATATAATTAAAACTGAGAATCACTATCTCATTTTTCTTAAACTTTACAGTTTTTAATGTCTCTGGATGGTTACCAAATTATCCCAAATCGTTTTTTCTTCTTTAAACCAACATTCTCTTCTTTTACGGCACTACTCTAACATACACGTATTTAAGAATCTTTCGTCCTACATACTTGTATGTTTCGGGGCTTCACCATCATTTAGTGGAGCGTCCCCCACTTGACAGTTTTATAGCCCCTTCTAAGTTTCACAAAAACTTAGCTAATCTCAGGAAGCGCTTTCACTTCAGAGATTTTTAGTTTTGTGCGCGCACACAACCCTTTCTGGGTCGTATAAATAACTCGTTTAGAATTATTTTTAGTTTTCGAGTTTCCTATAGGTTTTCCCTACCTATTAAACTCTATATTTTCGTGCCTAAATCATATTAGCTGAGTTGAGCAAGTGATCATTGATCCTGGCCAGAAATCAATGGTCAATATGCCCCCCCAACACGTTGGGCGCCATGTTTTGCGGTGCTCAATTTCCTACACCTTCTACCTTATTTTGTTTATTCTCAGGTTAGGTAAAGATAGTCGAATCTGCCCTATCGTATAAGTAATTTTCATACTCACACCATAGGCTTCAGAAGACTCCTCCGTGGTATGTTCAGTTCAAGTCTATCAATCAGAGTCTCTTGGCAGGCAGGCTTCTTGGTTATAATAAAGTATAATTTTATTGTCTATAGGTTATATAATTTACATACAAATACTAATATATAAAATAAAGAAATACAAAAGAAAATAAATTGCTATCTTAGTCGTTCGAAGGCTTGAATGGCAGATCGTCATGGCAGGTCGTCTTGGCAGGTCGTCTGGCACCGGAGAAGCTGTTGCAGAACCAGCATCTGATGTCCTCTTCGTACTTCAGCCTTTTATACCCAGCAGGTGTATTCCAATGTCCTTTTTGGAAATCCCCTAAGAAAGTACCTATATAACCTCTCTGCATCTTCGCATTCTTTCTTCTCCGGATTCTTCTCCATTGCTTCACTCTACGCCTGTCTACTACAGAACACTCGACGGTAACATTTGAATTCCTCTTGGTCATTCTTTTTAGCAAAGCTCTTTCTAATACATGTTTGTTTCCTATCTATGTTCTTGCTAGTACATGTTATAAACCTTTTCTTAATAAATGCTTTAAAACAACAAGTATGGTGTTTTACTTAATAAACTACTTTCAATAAAACGTATACAATACAAGTGTGTGGTGTCTTTCTTAATAAACAACTCTCAATAAAACGTATACAATACAAATGTGTGGTGTCTTTCTTAATAAACAACTCTCAATAAAACGTATACAATACAAATGTGTGGTGTCTTTCTTAATAAACAACTCTCAATAAAACGTATACAATACAAATGTGTGGTGTCTTTCTTAATAAACAACTCTCAATAAAACGTATACAATACAAATGTGTGGTGTCTTTCTTAATAAACAACTCTCAATAAAACGTATACAATACAAATGTGTGGTGTCTTTCTTAATAAACAACTCTCAATAAAACGTATACAATACAAATGTGTGGTGTCTTTCTTAATAAACAACTCTCAATAAAACGTATACAATACAAATGTGTGGTGTCTTTCTTAATAAACAACTCTCAATAAAACGTATACAATACAAATGTGTGGTGTCTTTCTTAATAAAGCTAACACAGTACAAGTGTTATATAGAAGAAAAGGACATACTTGCAACAGGAAAATTGCATATTTCATTAACAATATTTTTCACATTTTGTTTTGTTGCAGCATTATGTTAAACTGCTTTAAATTACTTTTTATTCCACATCAATCTATATCTCATACACCATAATGACAAAGCACAAAACAGGTTTGTAACAACTTTGCAAATTTATTAGAAATAAAAAACTGAAAAGATCCCGTTGCATAAGTATTCATACCCTTTTCTGGGACACTGGAAATTTAGCTCAGGAGCATTCATATTGCTTAAACTGTGGCAAATTCATTTGAATGAGTCTGATTTAGAAAGGCACACACCTCTCAGAAAAGGTCTAACAGCTGAAAATGCATATCAGAGCAAAAACCAAGTCCTGAGGTCAAGATAACTGCCTGTAGAGCTCAGTGACAGACTTGCGTTAAGGCAATGATCTAGAGAATAGTTTAGAAAAAAATCTGCTGCATTGAAGGTTGACAGAAGCATTATCTAATATCCATAATGGACGACGATTGGAACAACTAGGACTCTAGAAAATGTCCAAGCTGACAGAGCTTGAGAGGTGAAAAGGTGAGGCAAAGAATGACAGATAATTGCCAAAGTCAGATGTGCAAAGCTTGTCATATCATACCCAAAAAGCCTTGAGGCTGTAAAGGTGCTTCAACTATGTGCTGAATACTTATGCAATATACTTATTTCAGTGTTTTATTTTTAATAAATCTGTAAAATTTGCAAATCTGGTTTTTTCTTTGTCATTATTATGGTGTATGGAGTGTAAACTGATGTGGGGAAAAACTAATTTAAAGCAGTTAATAATGCAGCATAATGCTGCAATAAAACAAAATGTGAAAAAAAAATGAAGAGGTATGAATACTTTTGCAAGGCACTGTAACTTGCTGCTGGGCATATCTTCATTCATATAAACCCAAGTATTTCTAAAAGATAGTCAAAACCTGTACTTACAAAGCCGAAGGATGGACTGTGTCTTGGCTCTGAAAAGAGCCTTTGGGTTGTACTGGGCTGCTGTTGAGACACAAGCAAGAGAAAAACAGGAAATAAATCTGAATATGAGTGTGATGGGCCTCTATGAATAAAAATGTTTCAGCAATAATTAGAGACTCATAATAAATAATGAATGGTAAATCTGAGGGAAAATCAAATGAATAAATAAATTAATACGTAAAAACTTTAATTTATTTATTGAGACTACAACTTGCTGCTGGGCATATCTTCATTCATATAAACCCAAGTATTTCAAAAAGATAGCCAAAACCTGTACTTACAAAGCCGAATGACAGACTGTGTTTTGGCTCTGAAAAGAGCCTTTGGGGTGTGCTGGGCTGATGTTGAGACACAAGCAGAGAGGATAACAAGAAGAAACATATCAGAATATGATTGAGATACTGGAAATGGCAAGCCTAAACAAATTAAAAATATATTCAGTTTTCATTGATCAAATTGATAAATCAATATTGGAAATTAGAAATGCAGAATGACTGCTAGATTGATCAGTCATCGGTGACCACCAGTTGACATTCCTACAGCTGACCTAATGGCACCGGCGGAGGTGCAACAGGCTGAAAAACCAAAGCAGGAACAACATCTCACCTGTATAATAATCAGAGGAAAGTCGACACTGAAAAAAAAAAAGAATAATTTAATATTATAACAAAAATTCTTCAATAAAAAAAAAAAAGTTCTTAAAGTTAACATCTGAAATGCACTGATGAGATGAGAATGCAGAAAACAATGCAATTGATGAGAACACAAACCCTCTAACAACAAGTCGCAAAATGATGGATATTTATTATTGAAACGTGTTATTATTATTATTATTATTATTATTATTATTATTATTATTATTAGGCAGTGGCTATAAGTGAAAATATAGATTTTATTTACACTATGGTAAAATAGCAGGATTTTCTATTTATACTACTTATTGCAGTATTGTAGTACATTATAAAAGAGTATGCAATAATAACATACTTAGTGTAAATTATAATTTTCATTCAAATTATTAAAAGGATGCCACCTTATTGAGACAATACACCGAACTCTATAATTTATTTTTAACTTTTCGATTTTGTTTTTTTTTTTCATTTTTTTTTTTTTCATTTTAATTTAAAATAAATGCCTTTCCTAAGTGATATGAGATTTGAAAAAGGAGAAAAAAAGTTTGGCAAAAGGCGGATACGAACTCGGGTCGGTCGCGTCAAAAAGGAGAAATTGTCTGTTCACGCGAATTACCACTGAGCCACTGAATACGTCTTAGGATCTTCGTTTTTTCATGTGTTAACAAACCCAGACACAAGTTAGTGGACTGAGTTACTTTAAATACCCTCAGCCAACAAGGTGTAAATAGACTACAACAGAATGCAGTATAAATAGACCCTCCGTTATTGTTGTTATTATTATAAACGATATAGCAGGCGCCAGAGAGAGGGGATCCCTCGCGCGCTAAGCCGATATAAAACAACTAACTTAACCGTCACAAATACATTTTTCAAAAGGTCAATTTACGTTTCAGAATCAAAACGCGGTGAGAGTGTTTTTATATGAGTGTTTATTTGAAGGTAAATTACTTCATTTACATTTCATCTTTCCTGTAATGCCGGATAAAGTAGCATTTGTGAATGCAGCGCTGCTACAGAGTGAAGTCTGTGGGAAACGCCGCGAATGACGTCACACAGCTAACGGCATTTAACGGCAACGACAACGGTGTTTAACAGTGTACGGTGCAGATGAGTCGTTATGTAGCACAAAAAGAAGGAAAACCATCAATTATTGTGAGCAATAATGCGGTACACTTACCGGAAAAGACAAGTCCGTCTACTTAGGACTAACCTTAATGTTATATGTGTGAAAAACGAACTGTCCCCTCAGACTGTCCTTATTCGATTATTATTATTATTATTGTTATTATTATTACTTTCTTCATAATATGTCATTTTGTTTTGTTGTGGCCTTTATGTTTTAAACTGAATTTAAATTAAACGTTAAATAAAAACAAATTTACCTCAAAAAAACCGGCAGTACGTGGAGTCCACTCAGAAGCGAGTCAGGGCTGTGCGCGCAGTGGTCACAGACCCCGGCTTATATATGCCTGCTGCCAGGTTTCGCGGGCTTGGCACGCGAGCAAGAATTTGTGAAATAAGTTGCTAATTTTATATATTTTATTTTTTAAACATTTAATGTAGAATTATATTATAATACCTTGCGTTCTGCTACTAAATGACAAATATAAATTAATTAATTAATTAATTAATACAAATCTGCATGGGGAACGTATACCTAACCCAGTGGTGTATAATCACCTTTACTTTATCTTTTCTTTTCATTTCTTTATTCTTCTTCTTCTTTTTGTTTTTTAATTATATAATGAATAAAAAGAAAACAAATAGAATAGAAAAAGAACAGAGAAAGCTAGTGTCTTTTTTTAAAGAAAACAAGAAGTTAGAAAACAACGTCTTAAACGGACAATAATTTTTTAAAGAATACAATTAGAATAGAGAGTGCTCTGCGTTAAATTGGAAGTATGCATTTGTTTAATTCAGCAAATATTATTTAGTTTTTTATCACATTAAAAATTGTGAAAAAAGATTTTAGAATTATAAAGGGACCCAATCAATAATTTGTAGAATTGTCTTGTTTTGTAAGATATTATCTTAAATAAATTGCTCATAAATATCATAAATATATAATACATAAATATCATAAATCATAATTTATTTTCTTAAAGCATTAGATTAAACAACTTACCTGTTTTCCTATCTTGGTGAGATGTGCATTGGAGAAACTGACTTCATCTTTTTCTTTGGTGGCATCAAATTTTCCTTACCGAAAAATTGTTTGGTCTTGTGTTGTGGAGAATTGGGAAGAATTTGAAAGCAGCTGCTTTGTTGACCTTATGAATTGCTTAACTGTTTTTTTTTTTTTTTTTTTTTAGATCTCAGTAACCAGCTCTATGCTTCATATTGCGTTTTTGCTAAACTCACAAATCATGTGTAGACCTTGAAAAACCGCACATTATTTTCAGAAAATTCGCAGGATTGCGCCTAGATTTACCATAATCCATCAATGAGATACAAAGATATTGCTATAACACATGAAACCTAATGGGCATGCTTGAAGCGCAGCAGGACAAACCACTGTAGTTTTTTAACTTCACGAAACATGCATAGATCGTGGAAAATTGCAGGTCATTATTTCCAGAATTTTCCATAATATGTTCCTTATGATGTTATCACACACATGAAACCATTAAATTAAGAAAAAATATAGGTCACATTTTCATTCATAACTTCATGAAACATGCATCGTGGAAAATGGCATGCCATTATTTATAGCAGATTCTCACCATTGAAATGAGTGCAAAATCAAAACAATCCATTGCTTCGTGTGTAAATAATACCTATAGACCCATTAATTTAGGATATCATTTGGAAAGCAGAAAGAAAAACTTATAGAAACTCTATTTTATCTTTTATATAGCTTTTTTTGTAATAATTAGAAGAAAACACACTTCTTGAATGTATCAAATAAAAGGCCTGGGCACAGAAGACAACAGGAACATTTAGAACAAATACACAAAAGTAAATACCTAGGCTTTGGTTTCGTGGTAGAGTGCCAGCATAATCTTTTCTGAAAAGTGGCCGCATGAGGGAAGCTTATATCTCGGCTCCAGTGTATTTAACAGGTTGCGAAACCGGGGTTTTCAGATCTGTTTTAATTGAAACGAGGGAACGAATAGAGTCCAGCACGAGCCCATCCCGAGACTCTCAGACCCGAGTCCTGTCCTTGTCCGACAACTTATCAGAACAGAGTTCATGTTGCAGCTATATTAAAATAGTTCAGTTTTGGATTCTAATGGCAAAGTGGCTAGATTTCGTTTCGTTTCTTTATAAAGTTAATTTAGAAATATGTTAGGAACATTTTATGTTTGTTAATTTCAAGCTTTCGTTTTTTAAAGTAATGACCAATCTGCCAGCGGCAACGAGTTGAGCATGTTTGATCAATTAAGCCTTTTTTCCATAAAATAAAATCTACAGACATAAAACACTTTATGCATTTCACAATATTAATTTAAACATTTAATCTAGATAAATGTGCGTGGTAAGACGCATATCCAATGGTTTATGCGGAGAGTGAAAGCGAAAGCGGGCTTTGCAGCTGACATGGAAGCACAATCATGATCACTTGCATTTTTTCTTAATAACAGTGAAAACATAAAATAGGCTACGCCCTTTTTTCAAAGGTAAGAGTAATACATCATTCGGAACTGCAAAGGGTATACTATTATTATTTGTTTGTACTCACATCACCAAAACGTTATATTTTCGTAAAATAGCTAAAGAAAACGGCACTGAGCCAGATATACGAGCTCAGTGCTTTCATTCTTTTCAACCAAATAAAAATAATGTTTAAGTCTTTTAAATTAATTACTAACAAAAAAGACATTTGTTAAATACACAATCATGTTTGTTAGTTCTTTAAATGCAAAAGGGGTGGAGCGGAAAATGAAAATAAATACGGCCTTTTAAAATTTAAATGCTCCAGCGATTTCATTCCGTCAACCCCTTAGAACCCACCAAGAGCTAAATTCAGGTGTTTGCGAGTAGTTTCATTTAAAACGGAGAGGGCTGCCTTCCGCCTGTGTTTTCTGTTGTACTGACATGAGAGTCAGGGCTCCGAGCTTTCGGTCTGCGAACTACATCACTGAGCCTCTTCTAAAAGCATTTAAATAAAAACACTCCAGCGACTGTACGCAATGTAAACATAATATCATTTTAAAGAGCTATATTAAGCGCATATGAGCTGCTTTTATATGGTTTACGGATGAGCTTCAGGGCTGGCGTTTCTTCGTCCGTGTTCACAAAACTACATATTTTAAAGGCATTTAAAAAATAAAAACACTCCAGCGATTGAACAGTAATAGTAGATTAGTGTATTGAAAACGTTAAAATGCTTGCTTATTTGTGCTGCATTTTTGTGGAAACGAATTAGCTAGTAAAGACTGTTTCATGAATATGGTCTCATCGTTTGAGCCACATAGTTCAACAAAGCACGGCCGTTTTTAATGACCAACTAATAACTTCTGCTATTTAACTGATAAGAGTTCTCAAAAAATGCAACTGTATTGAACATAGCACCCAATCACTCGTTTAATATTTTTTGTTCCCTGTCATTTCGCTGTATTTTATGTTTGATTTAGCACAGGTGCCCTCTTACGTCATACTCCGAAAGTCCCCTTAGGCATTTGTGCGCATGCGCGCTACTCATAAATGGTGCTTTATAGAGGACGCACAAAAATACAGATTAAAATCATTTATATTTAGGTTAAATGGAAGATATAGCTTGTGCTGCATGTTAGCTTGCAAATTATGCCCAAGAACATAATTTATTAAGCCATATGTCTTACTAACAAGAAACAATGCCTCTAACCACAGGTCACGTACGAAAAATAATGCCCCGTTTAAGCCATTCTGAAGGGGTGGAGCGGAAAATGAAAATAAATACGGCCTTTTAAAATTTAAATGCTCCAGCGATTTCATTCCGTCAACCCCTTAGAACCCACCAAGAGCTAAATTCAGGTGTTTGCGAGTAGTTTCATTTAAAACGGAGAGGGCTGCCTTCCGCCTGTGTTTTCTGTTGTACTGACATGAGAGTCAGGGCTCCGAGCTTTCGGTCTGCGAACTACATCACTGAGCCTCTTCTAAAAGCATTTAAATAAAAACACTCCAGCGACTGTACGCAATGTAAACATAATATCATTTTAAAGAGCTATATTAAGCGCATATGAGCTGCTTTTATATGGTTTACGGATGAGCTTCAGGGCTGGCGTTTCTTCGTCCGTGTTCACAAAACTACATATTTTAAAGGCATTTAAAAAATAAAAACACTCCAGCGATTGAACAGTAATAGTAGATTAGTGTATTGAAAACGTTAAAATGCTTGCTTATTTGTGCTGCATTTTTGTGGAAACGAATTAGCTAGTAAAGACTGTTTCATGAATATGGTCTCATCGTTTGAGCCACATAGTTCAACAAAGCACGGCCGTTTTTAATGACCAACTAATAACTTCTGCTATTTAACTGATAAGAGTTCTCAAAAAATGCAACTGTATTGAACATAGCACCCAATCACTCGTTTAATATTTTTTGTTCCCTGTCATTTCGCTGTATTTTATGTTTGATTTAGCACAGGTGCCCTCTTACGTCATACTCCGAAAGTCCCCTTAGGCATTTGTGCGCATGCGCGCTACTCATAAATGGTGCTTTATAGAGGACGCACAAAAATACAGATTAAAATCATTTATATTTAGGTTAAATGGAAGATATAGCTTGTGCTGCATGTTAGCTTGCAAATTATGCCCAAGAACATAATTTATTAAGCCATATGTCTTACTAACAAGAAACAATGCCTCTAACCACAGGTCACGTACGAAAAATAATGCCCCGTTTAAGCCATTCTGAAGGGGTGGAGCGGAAAATGAAAATAAATACGGCCTTTTAAAATTTAAATGCTCCAGCGATTTCATTCCGTCAACCCCTTAGAACCCACCAAGAGCTAAATTCAGGTGTTTGCGAGTAGTTTCATTTAAAACGGAGAGGGCTGCCTTCAGCCTGTGTTTTCTGTTGTACTGACATGAGAGTCAGGGCTCCGAGCTTTCGGTCTGCGAACTACATCACTGATCCTCTTCTAAAAGCATTTAAATAAAAACACTCCAGCGACTGTACGCAATGTAAACATAATATCATTTTAAAGAGCTATATTAAGCGCATATGAGCTGCTTTTATATGGTTTACGGATGAGCTTCAGGGCTGGCGTTTCTTCGTCCGTGTTCACAAAACTACATATTTTAAAGGCATTTAAAAAATAAAAACACTCCAGCGATTGAACAGTAATAGTAGATTAGTGTATTGAAAACGTTAAAATGCTTGCTTATTTGTGCTGCATTTTTGTGGAAACGAATTAGCTAGTAAAGACTGTTTCATGAATATGGTCTCATCGTTTGAGCCACATAGTTCAACAAAGCACGGCCGTTTTTAATGACCAACTAATAACTTCTGCTATTTAACTGATAAGAGTTCTCAAAAAATGCAACTGTATTGAACATAGCACCCAATCACTCGTTTAATATTTTTTGTTCCCTGTCATTTCGCTGTATTTTATGTTTGATTTAGCACAGGTGCCCTCTTACGTCATACTCCGAAAGTCCCCTTAGGCATTTGTGCGCATGCGCGCTACTCATGAATGGTGCTTTATAGAGGACGCACAAAAATACAGATTAAAATCATTTATATTTAGGTTAAATGGAAGATATAGCTTGTGCTGCATGTTAGCTTGCAAATTATGCCCAAGAACATAATTTATTAAGCCATATGTCTTACTAACAAGAAACAATGCCTCTAACCACAGGTCACGTACGAAAAATAATGCCCCGTTTAAGCCATTCTGAAGGGGTGGAGCGGAAAATGAAAATAAATACGGCCTTTTAAAATTTAAATGCTCCAGCGATTTCATTCCGTCAACCCCTTAGAACCCACCAAGAGCTAAATTCAGGTGTTTGCGAGTAGTTTCATTTAAAACGGAGAGGGCTGCCTTCCGCCTGTGTTTTCTGTTGTACTGACATGAGAGTCAGGGCTCCGAGCTTTCGGTCTGCGAACTACATCACTGAGCCTCTTCTAAAAGCATTTAAATAAAAACACTCCAGCGACTGTACGCAATGTAAACATAATATCATTTTAAAGAGCTATATTAAGCGCATATGAGCTGCTTTTATATGGTTTACGGATGAGCTTCAGGGCTGGCGTTTCTTCGTCCGTGTTCACAAAACTACATATTTTAAAGGCATTTAAAAAATAAAAACACTCCAGCGATTGAACAGTAATAGTAGATTAGTGTATTGAAAACGTTAAAATGCTTGCTTATTTGTGCTGCATTTTTGTGGAAACGAATTAGCTAGTAAAGACTGTTTCATGAATATGGTCTCATCGTTTGAGCCACATAGTTCAACAAAGCACGGCCGTTTTTAATGACCAACTAATAACTTCTGCTATTTAACTGATAAGAGTTCTCAAAAAATGCAACTGTATTGAACATAGCACCCAATCACTCGTTTAATATTTTTTGTTCCCTGTCATTTCGCTGTATTTTATGTTTGATTTAGCACAGGTGCCCTCTTACGTCATACTCCGAAAGTCCCCTTAGGCATTTGTGCGCATGCGCGCTACTCATAAATGGTGCTTTATAGAGGACGCACAAAAATACAGATTAAAATCATTTATATTTAGGTTAAATGGAAGATATAGCTTGTGCTGCATGTTAGCTTGCAAATTATGCCCAAGAACATAATTTATTAAGCCATATGTCTTACTAACAAGAAACAATGCCTCTAACCACAGGTCACGTACGAAAAATAATGCCCCGTTTAAGCCATTCTGAAGGGGTGGAGCGGAAAATGAAAATAAATACGGCCTTTTAAAATTTAAATGCTCCAGCGATTTCATTCCGTCAACCCCTTAGAACCCACCAAGAGCTAAATTCAGGTGTTTGCGAGTAGTTTCATTTAAAACGGAGAGGGCTGCCTTCCGCCTGTGTTTTCTGTTGTACTGACATGAGAGTCAGGGCTCCGAGCTTTCGGTCTGCGAACTACATCACTGAGCCTCTTCTAAAAGCATTTAAATAAAAACACTCCAGCGACTGTACGCAATGTAAACATAATATCATTTTAAAGAGCTATATTAAGCGCATATGAGCTGCTTTTATATGGTTTACGGATGAGCTTCAGGGCTGGCGTTTCTTCGTCCGTGTTCACAAAACTACATATTTTAAAGGCATTTAAAAAATAAAAACACTCCAGCGATTGAACAGTAATAGTAGATTAGTGTATTGAAAACGTTAAAATGCTTGCTTATTTGTGCTGCATTTTTGTGGAAACGAATTAGCTAGTAAAGACTGTTTCATGAATATGGTCTCATCGTTTGAGCCACATAGTTCAACAAAGCACGGCCGTTTTTAATGACCAACTAATAACTTCTGCTATTTAACTGATAAGAGTTCTCAAAAAATGCAACTGTATTGAACATAGCACCCAATCACTCGTTTAATATTTTTTGTTCCCTGTCATTTCGCTGTATTTTATGTTTGATTTAGCACAGGTGCCCTCTTACGTCATACTCCGAAAGTCCCCTTAGGCATTTGTGCGCATGCGCGCTACTCATAAATGGTGCTTTATAGAGGACGCACAAAAATACAGATTAAAATCATTTATATTTAGGTTAAATGGAAGATATAGCTTGTGCTGCATGTTAGCTTGCAAATTATGCCCAAGAACATAATTTATTAAGCCATATGTCTTACTAACAAGAAACAATGCCTCTAACCACAGGTCACGTACGAAAAATAATGCCCCGTTTAAGCCATTCTGAAGGGGTGGAGCGGAAAATGAAAATAAATACGGCCTTTTAAAATTTAAATGCTCCAGCGATTTCATTCCGTCAACCCCTTAGAACCCACCAAGAGCTAAATTCAGGTGTTTGCGAGTAGTTTCATTTAAAACGGAGAGGGCTGCCTTCCGCCTGTGTTTTCTGTTGTACTGACATGAGAGTCAGGGCTCCGAGCTTTCGGTCTGCGAACTACATCACTGAGCCTCTTCTAAAAGCATTTAAATAAAAACACTCCAGCGACTGTACGCAATGTAAACATAATATCATTTTAAAGAGCTATATTAAGCGCATATGAGCTGCTTTTATATGGTTTACGGATGAGCTTCAGGGCTGGCGTTTCTTCGTCCGTGTTCACAAAACTACATATTTTAAAGGCATTTAAAAAATAAAAACACTCCAGCGATTGAACAGTAATAGTAGATTAGTGTATTGAAAACGTTAAAATGCTTGCTTATTTGTGCTGCATTTTTGTGGAAACGAATTAGCTAGTAAAGACTGTTTCATGAATATGGTCTCATCGTTTGAGCCACATAGTTCAACAAAGCACGGCCGTTTTTAATGACCAACTAATAACTTCTGCTATTTAACTGATAAGAGTTCTCAAAAAATGCAACTGTATTGAACATAGCACCCAATCACTCGTTTAATATTTTTTGTTCCCTGTCATTTCGCTGTATTTTATGTTTGATTTAGCACAGGTGCCCTCTTACGTCATACTCCGAAAGTCCCCTTAGGCATTTGTGCGCATGCGCGCTACTCATAAATGGTGCTTTATAGAGGACGCACAAAAATACAGATTAAAATCATTTATATTTAGGTTAAATGGAAGATATAGCTTGTGCTGCATGTTAGCTTGCAAATTATGCCCAAGAACATAATTTATTAAGCCATATGTCTTACTAACAAGAAACAATGCCTCTAACCACAGGTCACGTACGAAAAATAATGCCCCGTTTAAGCCATTCTGAAGGGGTGGAGCGGAAAATGAAAATAAATACGGCCTTTTAAAATTTAAATGCTCCAGCGATTTCATTCCGTCAACCCCTTAGAACCCACCAAGAGCTAAATTCAGGTGTTTGCGAGTAGTTTCATTTAAAACGGAGAGGGCTGCCTTCCGCCTGTGTTTTCTGTTGTACTGACATGAGAGTCAGGGCTCCGAGCTTTCGGTCTGCGAACTACATCACTGAGCCTCTTCTAAAAGCATTTAAATAAAAACACTCCAGCGACTGTACGCAATGTAAACATAATATCATTTTAAAGAGCTATATTAAGCGCATATGAGCTGCTTTTATATGGTTTACGGATGAGCTTCAGGGCTGGCGTTTCTTCGTCCGTGTTCACAAAACTACATATTTTAAAGGCATTTAAAAAATAAAAACACTCCAGCGATTGAACAGTAATAGTAGATTAGTGTATTGAAAACGTTAAAATGCTTGCTTATTTGTGCTGCATTTTTGTGGAAACGAATTAGCTAGTAAAGACTGTTTCATGAATATGGTCTCATCGTTTGAGCCACATAGTTCAACAAAGCACGGCCGTTTTTAATGACCAACTAATAACTTCTGCTATTTAACTGATAAGAGTTCTCAAAAAATGCAACTGTATTGAACATAGCACCCAATCACTCGTTTAATATTTTTTGTTCCCTGTCATTTCGCTGTATTTTATGTTTGATTTAGCACAGGTGCCCTCTTACGTCATACTCCGAAAGTCCCCTTAGGCATTTGTGCGCATGCGCGCTACTCATAAATGGTGCTTTATAGAGGACGCACAAAAATACAGATTAAAATCATTTATATTTAGGTTAAATGGAAGATATAGCTTGTGCTGCATGTTAGCTTGCAAATTATGCCCAAGAACATAATTTATTAAGCCATATGTCTTACTAACAAGAAACAATGCCTCTAACCACAGGTCACGTACGAAAAATAATGCCCCGTTTAAGCCATTCTGAAGGGGTGGAGCGGAAAATGAAAATAAATACGGCCTTTTAAAATTTAAATGCTCCAGCGATTTCATTCCGTCAACCCCTTAGAACCCACCAAGAGCTAAATTCAGGTGTTTGCGAGTAGTTTCATTTAAAACGGAGAGGGCTGCCTTCCGCCTGTGTTTTCTGTTGTACTGACATGAGAGTCAGGGCTCCGAGCTTTCGGTCTGCGAACTACATCACTGAGCCTCTTCTAAAAGCATTTAAATAAAAACACTCCAGCGACTGTACGCAATGTAAACATAATATCATTTTAAAGAGCTATATTAAGCGCATATGAGCTGCTTTTATATGGTTTACGGATGAGCTTCAGGGCTGGCGTTTCTTCGTCCGTGTTCACAAAACTACATATTTTAAAGGCATTTAAAAAATAAAAACACTCCAGCGATTGAACAGTAATAGTAGATTAGTGTATTGAAAACGTTAAAATGCTTGCTTATTTGTGCTGCATTTTTGTGGAAACGAATTAGCTAGTAAAGACTGTTTCATGAATATGGTCTCATCGTTTGAGCCACATAGTTCAACAAAGCACGGCCGTTTTTAATGACCAACTAATAACTTCTGCTATTTAACTGATAAGAGTTCTCAAAAAATGCAACTGTATTGAACATAGCACCCAATCACTCGTTTAATATTTTTTGTTCCCTGTCATTTCGCTGTATTTTATGTTTGATTTAGCACAGGTGCCCTCTTACGTCATACTCCGAAAGTCCCCTTAGGCATTTGTGCGCATGCGCGCTACTCATAAATGGTGCTTTATAGAGGACGCACAAAAATACAGATTAAAATCATTTATATTTAGGTTAAATGGAAGATATAGCTTGTGCTGCATGTTAGCTTGCAAATTATGCCCAAGAACATAATTTATTAAGCCATATGTCTTACTAACAAGAAACAATGCCTCTAACCACAGGTCACGTACGAAAAATAATGCCCCGTTTAAGCCATTCTGAAGGGGTGGAGCGGAAAATGAAAATAAATACGGCCTTTTAAAATTTAAATGCTCCAGCGATTTCATTCCGTCAACCCCTTAGAACCCACCAAGAGCTAAATTCAGGTGTTTGCGAGTAGTTTCATTTAAAACGGAGAGGGCTGCCTTCCGCCTGTGTTTTCTGTTGTACTGACATGAGAGTCAGGGCTCCGAGCTTTCGGTCTGCGAACTACATCACTGAGCCTCTTCTAAAAGCATTTAAATAAAAACACTCCAGCAACTGTACGCAATGTAAACATAATATCATTTTAAAGAGCTATATTAAGCGCATATGAGCTGCTTTTATATGGTTTACGGATGAGCTTCAGGGCTGGCGTTTCTTCGTCCGTGTTCACAAAACTACATATTTTAAAGGCATTTAAAAAATAAAAACACTCCAGCGATTGAACAGTAATAGTAGATTAGTGTATTGAAAACGTTAAAATGCTTGCTTATTTGTGCTGCATTTTTGTGGAAACGAATTAGCTAGTAAAGACTGTTTCATGAATATGGTCTCATCGTTTGAGCCACATAGTTCAACAAAGCACGGCCGTTTTTAATGACCAACTAATAACTTCTGCTATTTAACTGATAAGAGTTCTCAAAAAATGCAACTGTATTGAACATAGCACCCAATCACTCGTTTAATATTTTTTGTTCCCTGTCATTTCGCTGTATTTTATGTTTGATTTAGCACAGGTGCCCTCTTACGTCATACTCCGAAAGTCCCCTTAGGCATTTGTGCGCATGCGCGCTACTCATGAATGGTGCTTTATAGAGGACGCACAAAAATACAGATTAAAATCATTTATATTTAGGTTAAATGGAAGATATAGCTTGTGCTGCATGTTAGCTTGCAAATTATGCCCAAGAACATAATTTATTAAGCCATATGTCTTACTAACAAGAAACAATGCCTCTAACCACAGGTCACGTACGAAAAATAATGCCCCGTTTAAGCCATTCTGAAGGGGTGGAGCGGAAAATGAAAATAAATACGGCCTTTTAAAATTTAAATGCTCCAGCGATTTCATTCCGTCAACCCCTTAGAACCCACCAAGAGCTAAATTCAGGTGTTTGCGAGTAGTTTCATTTAAAACGGAGAGGGCTGCCTTCCGCCTGTGTTTTCTGTTGTACTGACATGAGAGTCAGGGCTCCGAGCTTTCGGTCTGCGAACTACATCACTGAGCCTCTTCTAAAAGCATTTAAATAAAAACACTCCAGCGACTGTACGCAATGTAAACATAATATCATTTTAAAGAGCTATATTAAGCGCATATGAGCTGCTTTTATATGGTTTACGGATGAGCTTCAGGGCTGGCGTTTCTTCGTCCGTGTTCACAAAACTACATATTTTAAAGGCATTTAAAAAATAAAAACACTCCAGCGATTGAACAGTAATAGTAGATTAGTGTATTGAAAACGTTAAAATGCTTGCTTATTTGTGCTGCATTTTTGTGGAAACGAATTAGCTAGTAAAGACTGTTTCATGAATATGGTCTCATCGTTTGAGCCACATAGTTCAACAAAGCACGGCCGTTTTTAATGACCAACTAATAACTTCTGCTATTTAACTGATAAGAGTTCTCAAAAAATGCAACTGTATTGAACATAGCACCCAATCACTCGTTTAATATTTTTTGTTCCCTGTCATTTCGCTGTATTTTATGTTTGATTTAGCACAGGTGCCCTCTTACGTCATACTCCGAAAGTCCCCTTAGGCATTTGTGCGCATGCGCGCTACTCATAAATGGTGCTTTATAGAGGACGCACAAAAATACAGATTAAAATCATTTATATTTAGGTTAAATGGAAGATATAGCTTGTGCTGCATGTTAGCTTGCAAATTATGCCCAAGAACATAATTTATTAAGCCATATGTCTTACTAACAAGAAACAATGCCTCTAACCACAGGTCACGTACGAAAAATAATGCCCCGTTTAAGCCATTCTGAAGGGGTGGAGCGGAAAATGAAAATAAATACGGCCTTTTAAAATTTAAATGCTCCAGCGATTTCATTCCGTCAACCCCTTAGAACCCACCAAGAGCTAAATTCAGGTGTTTGCGAGTAGTTTCATTTAAAACGGAGAGGGCTGCCTTCCGCCTGTGTTTTCTGTTGTACTGACATGAGAGTCAGGGCTCCGAGCTTTCGGTCTGCGAACTACATCACTGAGCCTCTTCTAAAAGCATTTAAATAAAAACACTCCAGCGACTGTACGCAATGTAAACATAATATCATTTTAAAGAGCTATATTAAGCGCATATGAGCTGCTTTTATATGGTTTACGGATGAGCTTCAGGGCTGGCGTTTCTTCGTCCGTGTTCACAAAACTACATATTTTAAAGGCATTTAAAAAATAAAAACACTCCAGCGATTGAACAGTAATAGTAGATTAGTGTATTGAAAACGTTAAAATGCTTGCTTATTTGTGCTGCATTTTTGTGGAAACGAATTAGCTAGTAAAGACTGTTTCATGAATATGGTCTCATCGTTTGAGCCACATAGTTCAACAAAGCACGGCCGTTTTTAATGACCAACTAATAACTTCTGCTATTTAACTGATAAGAGTTCTCAAAAAATGCAACTGTATTGAACATAGCACCCAATCACTCGTTTAATATTTTTTGTTCCCTGTCATTTCGCTGTATTTTATGTTTGATTTAGCACAGGTGCCCTCTTACGTCATACTCCGAAAGTCCCCTTAGGCATTTGTGCGCATGCGCGCTACTCATAAATGGTGCTTTATAGAGGACGCACAAAAATACAGATTAAAATCATTTATATTTAGGTTAAATGGAAGATATAGCTTGTGCTGCATGTTAGCTTGCAAATTATGCCCAAGAACATAATTTATTAAGCCATATGTCTTACTAACAAGAAACAATGCCTCTAACCACAGGTCACGTACGAAAAATAATGCCCCGTTTAAGCCATTCTGAAGGGGTGGAGCGGAAAATGAAAATAAATACGGCCTTTTAAAATTTAAATGCTCCAGCGATTTCATTCCGTCAACCCCTTAGAACCCACCAAGAGCTAAATTCAGGTGTTTGCGAGTAGTTTCATTTAAAACGGAGAGGGCTGCCTTCCGCCTGTGTTTTCTGTTGTACTGACATGAGAGTCAGGGCTCCGAGCTTTCGGTCTGCGAACTACATCACTGAGCCTCTTCTAAAAGCATTTAAATAAAAACACTCCAGCGACTGTACGCAATGTAAACATAATATCATTTTAAAGAGCTATATTAAGCGCATATGAGCTGCTTTTATATGGTTTACGGATGAGCTTCAGGGCTGGCGTTTCTTCGTCCGTGTTCACAAAACTACATATTTTAAAGGCATTTAAAAAATAAAAACACTCCAGCGATTGAACAGTAATAGTAGATTAGTGTATTGAAAACGTTAAAATGCTTGCTTATTTGTGCTGCATTTTTGTGGAAACGAATTAGCTAGTAAAGACTGTTTCATGAATATGGTCTCATCGTTTGAGCCACATAGTTCAACAAAGCACGGCCGTTTTTAATGACCAACTAATAACTTCTGCTATTTAACTGATAAGAGTTCTCAAAAAATGCAACTGTATTGAACATAGCACCCAATCACTCGTTTAATATTTTTTGTTCCCTGTCATTTCGCTGTATTTTATGTTTGATTTAGCACAGGTGCCCTCTTACGTCATACTCCGAAAGTCCCCTTAGGCATTTGTGCGCATGCGCGCTACTCATAAATGGTGCTTTATAGAGGACGCACAAAAATACAGATTAAAATCATTTATATTTAGGTTAAATGGAAGATATAGCTTGTGCTGCATGTTAGCTTGCAAATTATGCCCAAGAACATAATTTATTAAGCCATATGTCTTACTAACAAGAAACAATGCCTCTAACCACAGGTCACGTACGAAAAATAATGCCCCGTTTAAGCCATTCTGAAGGGGTGGAGCGGAAAATGAAAATAAATACGGCCTTTTAAAATTTAAATGCTCCAGCGATTTCATTCCGTCAACCCCTTAGAACCCACCAAGAGCTAAATTCAGGTGTTTGCGAGTAGTTTCATTTAAAACGGAGAGGGCTGCCTTCCGCCTGTGTTTTCTGTTGTACTGACATGAGAGTCAGGGCTCCGAGCTTTCGGTCTGCGAACTACATCACTGAGCCTCTTCTAAAAGCATTTAAATAAAAACACTCCAGCGACTGTACGCAATGTAAACATAATATCATTTTAAAGAGCTATATTAAGCGCATATGAGCTGCTTTTATATGGTTTACGGATGAGCTTCAGGGCTGGCGTTTCTTCGTCCGTGTTCACAAAACTACATATTTTAAAGGCATTTAAAAAATAAAAACACTCCAGCGATTGAACAGTAATAGTAGATTAGTGTATTGAAAACGTTAAAATGCTTGCTTATTTGTGCTGCATTTTTGTGGAAACGAATTAGCTAGTAAAGACTGTTTCATGAATATGGTCTCATCGTTTGAGCCACATAGTTCAACAAAGCACGGCCGTTTTTAATGACCAACTAATAACTTCTGCTATTTAACTGATAAGAGTTCTCAAAAAATGCAACTGTATTGAACATAGCACCCAATCACTCGTTTAATATTTTTTGTTCCCTGTCATTTCGCTGTATTTTATGTTTGATTTAGCACAGGTGCCCTCTTACGTCATACTCCGAAAGTCCCCTTAGGCATTTGTGCACATGCGCGCTACTCATAAATGGTGCTTTATAGAGGACGCACAAAAATACAGATTAAAATCATTTATATTTAGGTTAAATGGAAGATATAGCTTGTGCTGCATGTTAGCTTGCAAATTATGCCCAAGAACATAATTTATTAAGCCATATGTCTTACTAACAAGAAACAATGCCTCTAACCACAGGTCACGTACGAAAAATAATGCCCCGTTTAAGCCATTCTGAAGGGGTGGAGCGGAAAATGAAAATAAATACGGCCTTTTAAAATTTAAATGCTCCAGCGATTTCATTCCGTCAACCCCTTAGAACCCACCAAGAGCTAAATTCAGGTGTTTGCGAGTAGTTTCATTTAAAACGGAGAGGGCTGCCTTCCGCCTGTGTTTTCTGTTGTACTGACATGAGAGTCAGGGCTCCGAGCTTTCGGTCTGCGAACTACATCACTGAGCCTCTTCTAAAAGCATTTAAATAAAAACACTCCAGCGACTGTACGCAATGTAAACATAATATCATTTTAAAGAGCTATATTAAGCGCATATGAGCTGCTTTTATATGGTTTACGGATGAGCTTCAGGGCTGGCGTTTCTTCGTCCGTGTTCACAAAACTACATATTTTAAAGGCATTTAAAAAATAAAAACACTCCAGCGATTGAACAGTAATAGTAGATTAGTGTATTGAAAACGTTAAAATGCTTGCTTATTTGTGCTGCATTTTTGTGGAAACGAATTAGCTAGTAAAGACTGTTTCATGAATATGGTCTCATCGTTTGAGCCACATAGTTCAACAAAGCACGGCCGTTTTTAATGACCAACTAATAACTTCTGCTATTTAACTGATAAGAGTTCTCAAAAAATGCAACTGTATTGAACATAGCACCCAATCACTCGTTTAATATTTTTTGTTCCCTGTCATTTCGCTGTATTTTATGTTTGATTTAGCACAGGTGCCCTCTTACGTCATACTCCGAAAGTCCCCTTAGGCATTTGTGCGCATGCGCGCTACTCATAAATGGTGCTTTATAGAGGACGCACAAAAATACAGATTAAAATCATTTATATTTAGGTTAAATGGAAGATATAGCTTGTGCTGCATGTTAGCTTGCAAATTATGCCCAAGAACATAATTTATTAAGCCATATGTCTTACTAACAAGAAACAATGCCTCTAACCACAGGTCACGTACGAAAAATAATGCCCCGTTTAAGCCATTCTGAAGGGGTGGAGCGGAAAATGAAAATAAATACGGCCTTTTAAAATTTAAATGCTCCAGCGATTTCATTCCGTCAACCCCTTAGAACCCACCAAGAGCTAAATTCAGGTGTTTGCGAGTAGTTTCATTTAAAACGGAGAGGGCTGCCTTCCGCCTGTGTTTTCTGTTGTACTGACATGAGAGTCAGGGCTCCGAGCTTTCGGTCTGCGAACTACATCACTGAGCCTCTTCTAAAAGCATTTAAATAAAAACACTCCAGCGACTGTACGCAATGTAAACATAATATCATTTTAAAGAGCTATATTAAGCGCATATGAGCTGCTTTTATATGGTTTACGGATGAGCTTCAGGGCTGGCGTTTCTTCGTCCGTGTTCACAAAACTACATATTTTAAAGGCATTTAAAAAATAAAAACACTCCAGCGATTGAACAGTAATAGTAGATTAGTGTATTGAAAACGTTAAAATGCTTGCTTATTTGTGCTGCATTTTTGTGGAAACGAATTAGCTAGTAAAGACTGTTTCATGAATATGGTCTCATCGTTTGAGCCACATAGTTCAACAAAGCACGGCCGTTTTTAATGACCAACTAATAACTTCTGCTATTTAACTGATAAGAGTTCTCAAAAAATGCAACTGTATTGAACATAGCACCCAATCACTCGTTTAATATTTTTTGTTCCCTGTCATTTCGCTGTATTTTATGTTTGATTTAGCACAGGTGCCCTCTTACGTCATACTCCGAAAGTCCCCTTAGGCATTTGTGCGCATGCGCGCTACTCATAAATGGTGCTTTATAGAGGACGCACAAAAATACAGATTAAAATCATTTATATTTAGGTTAAATGGAAGATATAGCTTGTGCTGCATGTTAGCTTGCAAATTATGCCCAAGAACATAATTTATTAAGCCATATGTCTTACTAACAAGAAACAATGCCTCTAACCACAGGTCACGTACGAAAAATAATGCCCCGTTTAAGCCATTCTGAAGGGGTGGAGCGGAAAATGAAAATAAATACGGCCTTTTAAAATTTAAATGCTCCAGCGATTTCATTCCGTCAACCCCTTAGAACCCACCAAGAGCTAAATTCAGGTGTTTGCGAGTAGTTTCATTTAAAACGGAGAGGGCTGCCTTCCGCCTGTGTTTTCTGTTGTACTGACATGAGAGTCAGGGCTCCGAGCTTTCGGTCTGCGAACTACATCACTGAGCCTCTTCTAAAAGCATTTAAATAAAAACACTCCAGCGACTGTACGCAATGTAAACATAATATCATTTTAAAGAGCTATATTAAGCGCATATGAGCTGCTTTTATATGGTTTACGGATGAGCTTCAGGGCTGGCGTTTCTTCGTCCGTGTTCACAAAACTACATATTTTAAAGGCATTTAAAAAATAAAAACACTCCAGCGATTGAACAGTAATAGTAGATTAGTGTATTGAAAACGTTAAAATGCTTGCTTATTTGTGCTGCATTTTTGTGGAAACGAATTAGCTAGTAAAGACTGTTTCATGAATATGGTCTCATCGTTTGAGCCACATAGTTCAACAAAGCACGGCCGTTTTTAATGACCAACTAATAACTTCTGCTATTTAACTGATAAGAGTTCTCAAAAAATGCAACTGTATTGAACATAGCACCCAATCACTCGTTTAATATTTTTTGTTCCCTGTCATTTCGCTGTATTTTATGTTTGATTTAGCACAGGTGCCCTCTTACGTCATACTCCGAAAGTCCCCTTAGGCATTTGTGCGCATGCGCGCTACTCATGAATGGTGCTTTATAGAGGACGCACAAAAATACAGATTAAAATCATTTATATTTAGGTTAAATGGAAGATATAGCTTGTGCTGCATGTTAGCTTGCAAATTATGCCCAAGAACATAATTTATTAAGCCATATGTCTTACTAACAAGAAACAATGCCTCTAACCACAGGTCACGTACGAAAAATAATGCCCCGTTTAAGCCATTCTGAAGGGGTGGAGCGGAAAATGAAAATAAATACGGCCTTTTAAAATTTAAATGCTCCAGCGATTTCATTCCGTCAACCCCTTAGAACCCACCAAGAGCTAAATTCAGGTGTTTGCGAGTAGTTTCATTTAAAACGGAGAGGGCTGCCTTCCGCCTGTGTTTTCTGTTGTACTGACATGAGAGTCAGGGCTCCGAGCTTTCGGTCTGCGAACTACATCACTGAGCCTCTTCTAAAAGCATTTAAATAAAAACACTCCAGCGACTGTACGCAATGTAAACATAATATCATTTTAAAGAGCTATATTAAGCGCATATGAGCTGCTTTTATATGGTTTACGGATGAGCTTCAGGGCTGGCGTTTCTTCGTCCGTGTTCACAAAACTACATATTTTAAAGGCATTTAAAAAATAAAAACACTCCAGCGATTGAACAGTAATAGTAGATTAGTGTATTGAAAACGTTAAAATGCTTGCTTATTTGTGCTGCATTTTTGTGGAAACGAATTAGCTAGTAAAGACTGTTTCATGAATATGGTCTCATCGTTTGAGCCACATAGTTCAACAAAGCACGGCCGTTTTTAATGACCAACTAATAACTTCTGCTATTTAACTGATAAGAGTTCTCAAAAAATGCAACTGTATTGAACATAGCACCCAATCACTCGTTTAATATTTTTTGTTCCCTGTCATTTCGCTGTATTTTATGTTTGATTTAGCACAGGTGCCCTCTTACGTCATACTCCGAAAGTCCCCTTAGGCATTTGTGCGCATGCGCGCTACTCATAAATGGTGCTTTATAGAGGACGCACAAAAATACAGATTAAAATCATTTATATTTAGGTTAAATGGAAGATATAGCTTGTGCTGCATGTTAGCTTGCAAATTATGCCCAAGAACATAATTTATTAAGCCATATGTCTTACTAACAAGAAACAATGCCTCTAACCACAGGTCACGTACGAAAAATAATGCCCCGTTTAAGCCATTCTGAAGGGGTGGAGCGGAAAATGAAAATAAATACGGCCTTTTAAAATTTAAATGCTCCAGCGATTTCATTCCGTCAACCCCTTAGAACCCACCAAGAGCTAAATTCAGGTGTTTGCGAGTAGTTTCATTTAAAACGGAGAGGGCTGCCTTCCGCCTGTGTTTTCTGTTGTACTGACATGAGAGTCAGGGCTCCGAGCTTTCGGTCTGCGAACTACATCACTGAGCCTCTTCTAAAAGCATTTAAATAAAAACACTCCAGCGACTGTACGCAATGTAAACATAATATCATTTTAAAGAGCTATATTAAGCGCATATGAGCTGCTTTTATATGGTTTACGGATGAGCTTCAGGGCTGGCGTTTCTTCGTCCGTGTTCACAAAACTACATATTTTAAAGGCATTTAAAAAATAAAAACACTCCAGCGATTGAACAGTAATAGTAGATTAGTGTATTGAAAACGTTAAAATGCTTGCTTATTTGTGCTGCATTTTTGTGGAAACGAATTAGCTAGTAAAGACTGTTTCATGAATATGGTCTCATCGTTTGAGCCACATAGTTCAACAAAGCACGGCCGTTTTTAATGACCAACTAATAACTTCTGCTATTTAACTGATAAGAGTTCTCAAAAAATGCAACTGTATTGAACATAGCACCCAATCACTCGTTTAATATTTTTTGTTCCCTGTCATTTCGCTGTATTTTATGTTTGATTTAGCACAGGTGCCCTCTTACGTCATACTCCGAAAGTCCCCTTAGGCATTTGTGCGCATGCGCGCTACTCATGAATGGTGCTTTATAGAGGACGCACAAAAATACAGATTAAAATCATTTATATTTAGGTTAAATGGAAGATATAGCTTGTGCTGCATGTTAGCTTGCAAATTATGCCCAAGAACATAATTTATTAAGCCATATGTCTTACTAACAAGAAACAATGCCTCTAACCACAGGTCACGTACGAAAAATAATGCCCCGTTTAAGCCATTCTGAAGGGGTGGAGCGGAAAATGAAAATAAATACGGCCTTTTAAAATTTAAATGCTCCAGCGATTTCATTCCGTCAACCCCTTAGAACCCACCAAGAGCTAAATTCAGGTGTTTGCGAGTAGTTTCATTTAAAACGGAGAGGGCTGCCTTCCGCCTGTGTTTTCTGTTGTACTGACATGAGAGTCAGGGCTCCGAGCTTTCGGTCTGCGAACTACATCACTGAGCCTCTTCTAAAAGCATTTAAATAAAAACACTCCAGCGACTGTACGCAATGTAAACATAATATCATTTTAAAGAGCTATATTAAGCGCATATGAGCTGCTTTTATATGGTTTACGGATGAGCTTCAGGGCTGGCGTTTCTTCGTCCGTGTTCACAAAACTACATATTTTAAAGGCATTTAAAAAATAAAAACACTCCAGCGATTGAACAGTAATAGTAGATTAGTGTATTGAAAACGTTAAAATGCTTGCTTATTTGTGCTGCATTTTTGTGGAAACGAATTAGCTAGTAAAGACTGTTTCATGAATATGGTCTCATCGTTTGAGCCACATAGTTCAACAAAGCACGGCCGTTTTTAATGACCAACTAATAACTTCTGCTATTTAACTGATAAGAGTTCTCAAAAAATGCAACTGTATTGAACATAGCACCCAATCACTCGTTTAATATTTTTTGTTCCCTGTCATTTCGCTGTATTTTATGTTTGATTTAGCACAGGTGCCCTCTTACGTCATACTCCGAAAGTCCCCTTAGGCATTTGTGCGCATGCGCGCTACTCATGAATGGTGCTTTATAGAGGACGCACAAAAATACAGATTAAAATCATTTATATTTAGGTTAAATGGAAGATATAGCTTGTGCTGCATGTTAGCTTGCAAATTATGCCCAAGAACATAATTTATTAAGCCATATGTCTTACTAACAAGAAACAATGCCTCTAACCACAGGTCACGTACGAAAAATAATGCCCCGTTTAAGCCATTCTGAAGGGGTGGAGCGGAAAATGAAAATAAATACGGCCTTTTAAAATTTAAATGCTCCAGCGATTTCATTCCGTCAACCCCTTAGAACCCACCAAGAGCTAAATTCAGGTGTTTGCGAGTAGTTTCATTTAAAACGGAGAGGGCTGCCTTCCGCCTGTGTTTTCTGTTGTACTGACATGAGAGTCAGGGCTCCGAGCTTTCGGTCTGCGAACTACATCACTGAGCCTCTTCTAAAAGCATTTAAATAAAAACACTCCAGCGACTGTACGCAATGTAAACATAATATCATTTTAAAGAGCTATATTAAGCGCATATGAGCTGCTTTTATATGGTTTACGGATGAGCTTCAGGGCTGGCGTTTCTTCGTCCGTGTTCACAAAACTACATATTTTAAAGGCATTTAAAAAATAAAAACACTCCAGCGATTGAACAGTAATAGTAGATTAGTGTATTGAAAACGTTAAAATGCTTGCTTATTTGTGCTGCATTTTTGTGGAAACGAATTAGCTAGTAAAGACTGTTTCATGAATATGGTCTCATCGTTTGAGCCACATAGTTCAACAAAGCACGGCCGTTTTTAATGACCAACTAATAACTTCTGCTATTTAACTGATAAGAGTTCTCAAAAAATGCAACTGTATTGAACATAGCACCCAATCACTCGTTTAATATTTTTTGTTCCCTGTCATTTCGCTGTATTTTATGTTTGATTTAGCACAGGTGCCCTCTTACGTCATACTCCGAAAGTCCCCTTAGGCATTTGTGCGCATGCGCGCTACTCATAAATGGTGCTTTATAGAGGACGCACAAAAATACAGATTAAAATCATTTATATTTAGGTTAAATGGAAGATATAGCTTGTGCTGCATGTTAGCTTGCAAATTATGCCCAAGAACATAATTTATTAAGCCATATGTCTTACTAACAAGAAACAATGCCTCTAACCACAGGTCACGTACGAAAAATAATGCCCCGTTTAAGCCATTCTGAAGGGGTGGAGCGGAAAATGAAAATAAATACGGCCTTTTAAAATTTAAATGCTCCAGCGATTTCATTCCGTCAACCCCTTAGAACCCACCAAGAGCTAAATTCAGGTGTTTGCGAGTAGTTTCATTTAAAACGGAGAGGGCTGCCTTCAGCCTGTGTTTTCTGTTGTACTCACATGAGAGTCAGGGCTCCGAGCTCTCGGTCTGCGAACTACATCACTGAACCTCTTTTAAAAGCATTTAAATAAAAACACTCCAGCGACTGTACGCAATGTAAACATAATATCATTTTAAAGAGCTTTATTAAGCGCATATGAGCTGCTTTTATATGGTTTACGGATAAGCTTCAGGGCTGGCGTTTCTTCGTCCGTGTTCACAAAACTACATATTTTAAAGGCATTTAAAAAATAAAAACACTCCAGCGATTGAACAGTAATAGTAGATTAGTGTATTGAAAACGTTAAAATGCTTGCTTATTTGTGCTGCATTTTTGTGGAAACGAATTAGCTAGTAAAGACTGTTTCATGAATATGGTCTCATCGTTTGAGCCACATAGTTCAACAAAGCACGGCCGTTTTTAATGACCAACTAATAACTTCTGCTATTTAACTGATAAGAGTTCTCAAAAAATGCAACTGTATTGAACATAGCACCCAATCACTCGTTTAATATTTTTTGTTCCCTGTCATTTCGCTGTATTTTATGTTTGATTTAGCACAGGTGCCCTCTTACGTCATACTCCGAAAGTCCCCTTAGGCATTTGTGCGCATGCGCGCTACTCATAAATGGTGCTTTATAGAGGACGCACAAAAATACAGATTAAAATCATTTATATTTAGGTTAAATGTAAGATATAGCTTGTGCTGCATGTTAGCTTGCAAATTATGCCCAAGAACATAATTTATTAAGCCATATGTCTTACTAACAAGAAACAATGCCTCTAACCACAGGTCACGTACGAAAAATAATGCCCCGTTTAAGCCATTCTGAAGGGGTGGAGCGGAAAATGAAAATAAATACGGCCTTTTAAAATTTAAATGCTCCAGCGATTTCATTCCGTCAACCCCTTAGAACCCACCAAGAGCTAAATTCAGGTGTTTGCGAGTAGTTTCATTTAAAACGGAGAGGGCTGCCTTCCGCCTGTGTTTTCTGTTGTACTGACATGAGAGTCAGGGCTCCGAGCTTTCGGTCTGCGAACTACATCACTGAGCCTCTTCTAAAAGCATTTAAATAAAAACACTCCAGCGACTGTACGCAATGTAAACATAATATCATTTTAAAGAGCTATATTAAGCGCATATGAGCTGCTTTTATATGGTTTACGGATGAGCTTCAGGGCTGGCGTTTCTTCGTCCGTGTTCACAAAACTACATATTTTAAAGGCATTTAAAAAATAAAAACACTCCAGCGATTGAACAGTAATAGTAGATTAGTGTATTGAAAACGTTAAAATGCTTGCTTATTTGTGCTGCATTTTTGTGGAAACGAATTAGCTAGTAAAGACTGTTTCATGAATATGGTCTCATCGTTTGAGCCACATAGTTCAACAAAGCACGGCCGTTTTTAATGACCAACTAATAACTTCTGCTATTTAACTGATAAGAGTTCTCAAAAAATGCAACTGTATTGAACATAGCACCCAATCACTCGTTTAATATTTTTTGTTCCCTGTCATTTCGCTGTATTTTATGTTTGATTTAGCACAGGTGCCCTCTTACGTCATACTCCGAAAGTCCCCTTAGGCATTTGTGCGCATGCGCGCTACTCATGAATGGTGCTTTATAGAGGACGCACAAAAATACAGATTAAAATCATTTATATTTAGGTTAAATGGAAGATATAGCTTGTGCTGCATGTTAGCTTGCAAATTATGCCCAAGAACATAATTTATTAAGCCATATGTCTTACTAACAAGAAACAATGCCTCTAACCACAGGTCACGTACGAAAAATAATGCCCCGTTTAAGCCATTCTGAAGGGGTGGAGCGGAAAATGAAAATAAATACGGCCTTTTAAAATTTAAATGCTCCAGCGATTTCATTCCGTCAACCCCTTAGAACCCACCAAGAGCTAAATTCAGGTGTTTGCGAGTAGTTTCATTTAAAACGGAGAGGGCTGCCTTCCGCCTGTGTTTTCTGTTGTACTGACATGAGAGTCAGGGCTCCGAGCTTTCGGTCTGCGAACTACATCACTGAGCCTCTTCTAAAAGCATTTAAATAAAAACACTCCAGCGACTGTACGCAATGTAAACATAATATCATTTTAAAGAGCTATATTAAGCGCATATGAGCTGCTTTTATATGGTTTACGGATGAGCTTCAGGGCTGGCGTTTCTTCGTCCGTGTTCACAAAACTACATATTTTAAAGGCATTTAAAAAATAAAAACACTCCAGCGATTGAACAGTAATAGTAGATTAGTGTATTGAAAACGTTAAAATGCTTGCTTATTTGTGCTGCATTTTTGTGGAAACGAATTAGCTAGTAAAGACTGTTTCATGAATATGGTCTCATCGTTTGAGCCACATAGTTCAACAAAGCACGGCCGTTTTTAATGACCAACTAATAACTTCTGCTATTTAACTGATAAGAGTTCTCAAAAAATGCAACTGTATTGAACATAGCACCCAATCACTCGTTTAATATTTTTTGTTCCCTGTCATTTCGCTGTATTTTATGTTTGATTTAGCACAGGTGCCCTCTTACGTCATACTCCGAAAGTCCCCTTAGGCATTTGTGCGCATGCGCGCTACTCATAAATGGTGCTTTATAGAGGACGCACAAAAATACAGATTAAAATCATTTATATTTAGGTTAAATGGAAGATATAGCTTGTGCTGCATGTTAGCTTGCAAATTATGCCCAAGAACATAATTTATTAAGCCATATGTCTTACTAACAAGAAACAATGCCTCTAACCACAGGTCACGTACGAAAAATAATGCCCCGTTTAAGCCATTCTGAAGGGGTGGAGCGGAAAATGAAAATAAATACGGCCTTTTAAAATTTAAATGCTCCAGCGATTTCATTCCGTCAACCCCTTAGAACCCACCAAGAGCTAAATTCAGGTGTTTGCGAGTAGTTTCATTTAAAACGGAGAGGGCTGCCTTCAGCCTGTGTTTTCTGTTGTACTCACATGAGAGTCAGGGCTCCGAGCTCTCGGTCTGCGAACTACATCACTGAACCTCTTTTAAAAGCATTTAAATAAAAACACTCCAGCGACTGTACGCAATGTAAACATAATATCATTTTAAAGAGCTTTATTAAGCGCATATGAGCTGCTTTTATATGGTTTACGGATAAGCTTCAGGGCTGGCGTTTCTTCGTCCGTGTTCACAAAACTACATATTTTAAAGGCATTTAAAAAATAAAAACACTCCAGCGATTGAACAGTAATAGTAGATTAGTGTATTGAAAACGTTAAAATGCTTGCTTATTTGTGCTGCATTTTTGTGGAAACGAATTAGCTAGTAAAGACTGTTTCATGAATATGGTCTCATCGTTTGAGCCACATAGTTCAACAAAGCACGGCCGTTTTTAATGACCAACTAATAACTTCTGCTATTTAACTGATAAGAGTTCTCAAAAAATGCAACTGTATTGAACATAGCACCCAATCACTCGTTTAATATTTTTTGTTCCCTGTCATTTCGCTGTATTTTATGTTTGATTTAGCACAGGTGCCCTCTTACGTCATACTCCGAAAGTCCCCTTAGGCATTTGTGCGCATGCGCGCTACTCATAAATGGTGCTTTATAGAGGACGCACAAAAATACAGATTAAAATCATTTATATTTAGGTTAAATGTAAGATATAGCTTGTGCTGCATGTTAGCTTGCAAATTATGCCCAAGAACATAATTTATTAAGCCATATGTCTTACTAACAAGAAACAATGCCTCTAACCACAGGTCACGTACGAAAAATAATGCCCCGTTTAAGCCATTCTGAAGGGGTGGAGCGGAAAATGAAAATAAATACGGCCTTTTAAAATTTAAATGCTCCAGCGATTTCATTCCGTCAACCCCTTAGAACCCACCAAGAGCTAAATTCAGGTGTTTGCGAGTAGTTTCATTTAAAACGGAGAGGGCTGCCTTCCGCCTGTGTTTTCTGTTGTACTGACATGAGAGTCAGGGCTCCGAGCTTTCGGTCTGCGAACTACATCACTGAGCCTCTTCTAAAAGCATTTAAATAAAAACACTCCAGCGACTGTACGCAATGTAAACATAATATCATTTTAAAGAGCTATATTAAGCGCATATGAGCTGCTTTTATATGGTTTACGGATGAGCTTCAGGGCTGGCGTTTCTTCGTCCGTGTTCACAAAACTACATATTTTAAAGGCATTTAAAAAATAAAAACACTCCAGCGATTGAACAGTAATAGTAGATTAGTGTATTGAAAACGTTAAAATGCTTGCTTATTTGTGCTGCATTTTTGTGGAAACGAATTAGCTAGTAAAGACTGTTTCATGAATATGGTCTCATCGTTTGAGCCACATAGTTCAACAAAGCACGGCCGTTTTTAATGACCAACTAATAACTTCTGCTATTTAACTGATAAGAGTTCTCAAAAAATGCAACTGTATTGAACATAGCACCCAATCACTCGTTTAATATTTTTTGTTCCCTGTCATTTCGCTGTATTTTATGTTTGATTTAGCACAGGTGCCCTCTTACGTCATACTCCGAAAGTCCCCTTAGGCATTTGTGCGCATGCGCGCTACTCATAAATGGTGCTTTATAGAGGACGCACAAAAATACAGATTAAAATCATTTATATTTAGGTTAAATGGAAGATATAGCTTGTGCTGCATGTTAGCTTGCAAATTATGCCCAAGAACATAATTTATTAAGCCATATGTCTTACTAACAAGAAACAATGCCTCTAACCACAGGTCACGTACGAAAAATAATGCCCCGTTTAAGCCATTCTGAAGGGGTGGAGCGGAAAATGAAAATAAATACGGCCTTTTAAAATTTAAATGCTCCAGCGATTTCATTCCGTCAACCCCTTAGAACCCACCAAGAGCTAAATTCAGGTGTTTGCGAGTAGTTTCATTTAAAACGGAGAGGGCTGCCTTCCGCCTGTGTTTTCTGTTGTACTGACATGAGAGTCAGGGCTCCGAGCTTTCGGTCTGCGAACTACATCACTGAGCCTCTTCTAAAAGCATTTAAATAAAAACACTCCAGCGACTGTACGCAATGTAAACATAATATCATTTTAAAGAGCTATATTAAGCGCATATGAGCTGCTTTTATATGGTTTACGGATGAGCTTCAGGGCTGGCGTTTCTTCGTCCGTGTTCACAAAACTACATATTTTAAAGGCATTTAAAAAATAAAAACACTCCAGCGATTGAACAGTAATAGTAGATTAGTGTATTGAAAACGTTAAAATGCTTGCTTATTTGTGCTGCATTTTTGTGGAAACGAATTAGCTAGTAAAGACTGTTTCATGAATATGGTCTCATCGTTTGAGCCACATAGTTCAACAAAGCACGGCCGTTTTTAATGACCAACTAATAACTTCTGCTATTTAACTGATAAGAGTTCTCAAAAAATGCAACTGTATTGAACATAGCACCCAATCACTCGTTTAATATTTTTTGTTCCCTGTCATTTCGCTGTATTTTATGTTTGATTTAGCACAGGTGCCCTCTTACGTCATACTCCGAAAGTCCCCTTAGGCATTTGTGCGCATGCGCGCTACTCATGAATGGTGCTTTATAGAGGACGCACAAAAATACAGATTAAAATCATTTATATTTAGGTTAAATGTAAGATATAGCTTGTGCTGCATGTTAGCTTGCAAATTATGCCCAAGAACATAATTTATTAAGCCATATGTCTTACTAACAAGAAACAATGCCTCTAACCACAGGTCACGTACGAAAAATAATGCCCCGTTTAAGCCATTCTGAAGGGGTGGAGCGGAAAATGAAAATAAATACGGCCTTTTAAAATTTAAATGCTCCAGCGATTTCATTCCGTCAACCCCTTAGAACCCACCAAGAGCTAAATTCAGGTGTTTGCGAGTAGTTTCATTTAAAACGGAGAGGGCTGCCTTCCGCCTGTGTTTTCTGTTGTACTGACATGAGAGTCAGGGCTCCGAGCTTTCGGTCTGCGAACTACATCACTGAGCCTCTTCTAAAAGCATTTAAATAAAAACACTCCAGCGACTGTACGCAATGTAAACATAATATCATTTTAAAGAGCTATATGAAGCGCATATGAGCTGCTTTTATATGGTTTACGGATGAGCTTCAGGGCTGGCGTTTCTTCGTCCGTGTTCACAAAACTACATATTTTAAAGGCATTTAAAAAATAAAAACACTCCAGCGATTGAACAGTAATAGTAGATTAGTGTATTGAAAACGTTAAAATGCTTGCTTATTTGTGCTGCATTTTTGTGGAAACGAATTAGCTAGTAAAGACTGTTTCATGAATATGGTCTCATCGTTTGAGCCACATAGTTCAACAAAGCACGGCCGTTTTTAATGACCAACTAATAACTTCTGCTATTTAACTGATAAGAGTTCTCAAAAAATGCAACTGTATTGAACATAGCACCCAATCACTCGTTTAATATTTTTTGTTCCCTGTCATTTCGCTGTATTTTATGTTTGATTTAGCACAGGTGCCCTCTTACGTCATACTCCGAAAGTCCCCTTAGGCATTTGTGCGCATGCGCGCTACTCATAAATGGTGCTTTATAGAGGACGCACAAAAATACAGATTAAAATCATTTATATTTAGGTTAAATGGAAGATATAGCTTGTGCTGCATGTTAGCTTGCAAATTATGCCCAAGAACATAATTTATTAAGCCATATGTCTTACTAACAAGAAACAATGCCTCTAACCACAGGTCACGTACGAAAAATAATGCCCCGTTTAAGCCATTCTGAAGGGGTGGAGCGGAAAATGAAAATAAATACGGCCTTTTAAAATTTAAATGCTCCAGCGATTTCATTCCGTCAACCCCTTAGAACCCACCAAGAGCTAAATTCAGGTGTTTGCGAGTAGTTTCATTTAAAACGGAGAGGGCTGCCTTCAGCCTGTGTTTTCTGTTGTACTCACATGAGAGTCAGGGCTCCGAGCTCTCGGTCTGCGAACTACATCACTGAACCTCTTTTAAAAGCATTTAAATAAAAACACTCCAGCGACTGTACGCAATGTAAACATAATATCATTTTAAAGAGCTTTATTAAGCGCATATGAGCTGCTTTTATATGGTTTACGGATAAGCTTCAGGGCTGGCGTTTCTTCGTCCGTGTTCACAAAACTACATATTTTAAAGGCATTTAAAAAATAAAAACACTCCAGCGATTGAACAGTAATAGTAGATTAGTGTATTGAAAACGTTAAAATGCTTGCTTATTTGTGCTGCATTTTTGTGGAAACGAATTAGCTAGTAAAGACTGTTTCATGAATATGGTCTCATCGTTTGAGCCACATAGTTCAACAAAGCACGGCCGTTTTTAATGACCAACTAATAACTTCTGCTATTTAACTGATAAGAGTTCTCAAAAAATGCAACTGTATTGAACATAGCACCCAATCACTCGTTTAATATTTTTTGTTCCCTGTCATTTCGCTGTATTTTATGTTTGATTTAGCACAGGTGCCCTCTTACGTCATACTCCGAAAGTCCCCTTAGGCATTTGTGCGCATGCGCGCTACTCATAAATGGTGCTTTATAGAGGACGCACAAAAATACAGATTAAAATCATTTATATTTAGGTTAAATGTAAGATATAGCTTGTGCTGCATGTTAGCTTGCAAATTATGCCCAAGAACATAATTTATTAAGCCATATGTCTTACTAACAAGAAACAATGCCTCTAACCACAGGTCACGTACGAAAAATAATGCCCCGTTTAAGCCATTCTGAAGGGGTGGAGCGGAAAATGAAAATAAATACGGCCTTTTAAAATTTAAATGCTCCAGCGATTTCATTCCGTCAACCCCTTAGAACCCACCAAGAGCTAAATTCAGGTGTTTGCGAGTAGTTTCATTTAAAACGGAGAGGGCTGCCTTCAGCCTGTGTTTTCTGTTGTACTGACATGAGAGTCAGGGCTCCGAGCTTTCGGTCTGCGAACTACATCACTGAGCCTCTTCTAGCATTTAAATAAAAACACTCCAGCGACTGTACGCAATGTAAACATAATATCATTTTAAAGAGCTATATTAAGCGCATATGAGCTGCTTTTATATGGTTTACGGATGAGCTTCAGGGCTGGCGTTTCTTCGTCCGTGTTCACAAAACTACATATTTTAAAGGCATTTAAAAAATAAAAACACTCCAGCGATTGAACAGTAATAGTAGATTAGTGTATTGAAAACGTTAAAATGCTTGCTTATTTGTGCTGCATTTTTGTGGAAACGAATTAGCTAGTAAAGACTGTTTCATGAATATGGTCTCATCGTTTGAGCCACATAGTTCAACAAAGCACGGCCGTTTTTAATGACCAACTAATAACTTCTGCTATTTAACTGATAAGAGTTCTCAAAAAATGCAACTGTATTGAACATAGCACCCAATCACTCGTTTAATATTTTTTGTTCCCTGTCATTTCGCTGTATTTTATGTTTGATTTAGCACAGGTGCCCTCTTACGTCATACTCAGAAAGTCCCCTTAGGCATTTGTGCGCATGCGCGCTACTCATAAATGGTGCTTTATAGAGGACGCACAAAAATACAGATTAAAATCATTTATATTTAGGTTAAATGTAAGATATAGCTTGTGCTGCATGTTAGCTTGCAAATTATGCCCAAGAACATAATTTATTAAGCCATATGTCTTACTAACAAGAAACAATGCCTCTAACCACAGGTCACGTACGAAAAATAATGCCCCGTTTAAGCCATTCTGAAGGGGTGGAGCGGAAAATGAAAATAAATACGGCCTTTTAAAATTTAAATGCTCCAGCGATTTCATTCCGTCAACCCCTTAGAACCCACCAAGAGCTAAATTCAGGTGTTTGCGAGTAGTTTCATTTAAAACGGAGAGGGCTGCCTTCCGCCTGTGTTTTCTGTTGTACTGACATGAGAGTCAGGGCTCCGAGCTTTCGGTCTGCGAACTACATCACTGAGCCTCTTCTAAAAGCATTTAAATAAAAACACTCCAGCGACTGTACGCAATGTAAACATAATATCATTTTAAAGAGCTATATTAAGCGCATATGAGCTGCTTTTATATGGTTTACGGATGAGCTTCAGGGCTGGCGTTTCTTCGTCCGTGTTCACAAAACTACATATTTTAAAGGCATTTAAAAAATAAAAACACTCCAGCGATTGAACAGTAATAGTAGATTAGTGTATTGAAAACGTTAAAATGCTTGCTTATTTGTGCTGCATTTTTGTGGAAACGAATTAGCTAGTAAAGACTGTTTCATGAATATGGTCTCATCGTTTGAGCCACATAGTTCAACAAAGAACGGCCGTTTTTAATGACCAACTAATAACTTCTGCTATTTAACTGATAAGAGTTCTCAAAAAATGCAACTGTATTGAACATAGCACCCAATCACTCGTTTAATATTTTTTGTTCCCTGTCATTTCGCTGTATTTTATGTTTGATTTAGCACAGGTGCCCTCTTACGTCATACTCCGAAAGTCCCCTTAGGCATTTGTGCGCATGCGCGCTACTCATAAATGGTGCTTTATAGAGGACGCACAAAAATACAGATTAAAATCATTTATATTTAGGTTAAATGGAAGATATAGCTTGTGCTGCATGTTAGCTTGCAAATTATGCCCAAGAACATAATTTATTAAGCCATATGTCTTACTAACAAGAAACAATGCCTCTAACCACAGGTCACGTACGAAAAATAATGCCCCGTTTAAGCCATTCTGAAGGGGTGGAGCGGAAAATGAAAATAAATACGGCCTTTTAAAATTTAAATGCTCCAGCGATTTCATTCCGTCAACCCCTTAGAACCCACCAAGAGCTAAATTCAGGTGTTTGCGAGTAGTTTCATTTAAAACGGAGAGGGCTGCCTTCAGCCTGTGTTTTCTGTTGTACTGACATGAGAGTCAGGGCTCCGAGCTTTCGGTCTGCGAACTACATCACTGAGCCTCTTCTAAAAGCATTTAAATAAAAACACTCCAGCGACTGTACGCAATGTAAACATAATATCATTTTAAAGAGCTATATTAAGCGCATATGAGCTGCTTTTATATGGTTTACGGATGAGCTTCAGGGCTGGCGTTTCTTCGTCCGTGTTCACAAAACTACATATTTTAAAGGCATTTAAAAAATAAAAACACTCCAGCGATTGAACAGTAATAGTAGATTAGTGTATTGAAAACGTTAAAATGCTTGCTTATTTGTGCTGCATTTTTGTGGAAACGAATTAGCTAGTAAAGACTGTTTCATGAATATGGTCTCATCGTTTGAGCCACATAGTTCAACAAAGCACGGCCGTTTTTAATGACCAACTAATAACTTCTGCTATTTAACTGATAAGAGTTCTCAAAAAATGCAACTGTATTGAACATAGCACCCAATCACTCGTTTAATATTTTTTGTTCCCTGTCATTTCGCTGTATTTTATGTTTGATTTAGCACAGGTGCCCTCTTACGTCATACTCCGAAAGTCCCCTTAGGCATTTGTGCGCATGCGCGCTACTCATAAATGGTGCTTTATAGAGGACGCACAAAAATACAGATTAAAATCATTTATATTTAGGTTAAATGTAAGATATAGCTTGTGCTGCATGTTAGCTTGCAAATTATGCCCAAGAACATAATTTATTAAGCCATATGTCTTACTAACAAGAAACAATGCCTCTAACCACAGGTCACGTACGAAAAATAATGCCCCGTTTAAGCCATTCTGAAGGGGTGGAGCGGAAAATGAAAATAAATACGGCCTTTTAAAATTTAAATGCTCCAGCGATTTCATTCCGTCAACCCCTTAGAACCCACCAAGAGCTAAATTCAGGTGTTTGCGAGTAGTTTCATTTAAAACGGAGAGGGCTGCCTTCAGCCTGTGTTTTCTGTTGTACTCACATGAGAGTCAGGGCTCCGAGCTCTCGGTCTGCGAACTACATCACTGAACCTCTTTTAAAAGCATTTAAATAAAAACACTCCAGCGACTGTACGCAATGTAAACATAATATCATTTTAAAGAGCTTTATTAAGCGCATATGAGCTGCTTTTATATGGTTTACGGATAAGCTTCAGGGCTGGCGTTTCTTCGTCCGTGTTCACAAAACTACATATTTTAAAGGCATTTAAAAAATAAAAACACTCCAGCGATTGAACAGTAATAGTAGATTAGTGTATTGAAAACGTTAAAATGCTTGCTTATTTGTGCTGCATTTTTGTGGAAACGAATTAGCTAGTAAAGACTGTTTCATGAATATGGTCTCATCGTTTGAGCCACATAGTTCAACAAAGCACGGCCGTTTTTAATGACCAACTAATAACTTCTGCTATTTAACTGATAAGAGTTCTCAAAAAATGCAACTGTATTGAACATAGCACCCAATCACTCGTTTAATATTTTTTGTTCCCTGTCATTTCGCTGTATTTTATGTTTGATTTAGCACAGGTGCCCTCTTACGTCATACTCCGAAAGTCCCCTTAGGCATTTGTGCGCATGCGCGCTACTCATAAATGGTGCTTTATAGAGGACGCACAAAAATACAGATTAAAATCATTTATATTTAGGTTAAATGTAAGATATAGCTTGTGCTGCATGTTAGCTTGCAAATTATGCCCAAGAACATAATTTATTAAGCCATATGTCTTACTAACAAGAAACAATGCCTCTAACCACAGGTCACGTACGAAAAATAATGCCCCGTTTAAGCCATTCTGAAGGGGTGGAGCGGAAAATGAAAATAAATACGGCCTTTTAAAATTTAAATGCTCCAGCGATTTCATTCCGTCAACCCCTTAGAACCCACCAAGAGCTAAATTCAGGTGTTTGCGAGTAGTTTCATTTAAAACGGAGAGGGCTGCCTTCCGCCTGTGTTTTCTGTTGTACTGACATGAGAGTCAGGGCTCCGAGCTTTCGGTCTGCGAACTACATCACTGAGCCTCTTCTAAAAGCATTTAAATAAAAACACTCCAGCGACTGTACGCAATGTAAACATAATATCATTTTAAAGAGCTATATTAAGCGCATATGAGCTGCTTTTATATGGTTTACGGATGAGCTTCAGGGCTGGCGTTTCTTCGTCCGTGTTCACAAAACTACATATTTTAAAGGCATTTAAAAAATAAAAACACTCCAGCGATTGAACAGTAATAGTAGATTAGTGTATTGAAAACGTTAAAATGCTTGCTTATTTGTGCTGCATTTTTGTGGAAACGAATTAGCTAGTAAAGACTGTTTCATGAATATGGTCTCATCGTTTGAGCCACATAGTTCAACAAAGCACGGCCGTTTTTAATGACCAACTAATAACTTCTGCTATTTAACTGATAAGAGTTCTCAAAAAATGCAACTGTATTGAACATAGCACCCAATCACTCGTTTAATATTTTTTGTTCCCTGTCATTTCGCTGTATTTTATGTTTGATTTAGCACAGGTGCCCTCTTACGTCATACTCCGAAAGTCCCCTTAGGCATTTGTGCGCATGCGCGCTACTCATGAATGGTGCTTTATAGAGGACGCACAAAAATACAGATTAAAATCATTTATATTTAGGTTAAATGTAAGATATAGCTTGTGCTGCATGTTAGCTTGCAAATTATGCCCAAGAACATAATTTATTAAGCCATATGTCTTACTAACAAGAAACAATGCCTCTAACCACAGGTCACGTACGAAAAATAATGCCCCGTTTAAGCCATTCTGAAGGGGTGGAGCGGAAAATGAAAATAAATACGGCCTTTTAAAATTTAAATGCTCCAGCGATTTCATTCCGTCAACCCCTTAGAACCCACCAAGAGCTAAATTCAGGTGTTTGCGAGTAGTTTCATTTAAAACGGAGAGGGCTGCCTTCCGCCTGTGTTTTCTGTTGTACTGACATGAGAGTCAGGGCTCCGAGCTTTCGGTCTGCGAACTACATCACTGAGCCTCTTCTAAAAGCATTTAAATAAAAACACTCCAGCGACTGTACGCAATGTAAACATAATATCATTTTAAAGAGCTATATTAAGCGCATATGAGCTGCTTTTATATGGTTTACGGATGAGCTTCAGGGCTGGCGTTTCTTCGTCCGTGTTCACAAAACTACATATTTTAAAGGCATTTAAAAAATAAAAACACTCCAGCGATTGAACAGTAATAGTAGATTAGTGTATTGAAAACGTTAAAATGCTTGCTTATTTGTGCTGCATTTTTGTGGAAACGAATTAGCTAGTAAAGACTGTTTCATGAATATGGTCTCATCGTTTGAGCCACATAGTTCAACAAAGCACGGCCGTTTTTAATGACCAACTAATAACTTCTGCTATTTAACTGATAAGAGTTCTCAAAAAATGCAACTGTATTGAACATAGCACCCAATCACTCGTTTAATATTTTTTGTTCCCTGTCATTTCGCTGTATTTTATGTTTGATTTAGCACAGGTGCCCTCTTACGTCATACTCCGAAAGTCCCCTTAGGCATTTGTGCGCATGCGCGCTACTCATAAATGGTGCTTTATAGAGGACGCACAAAAATACAGATTAAAATCATTTATATTTAGGTTAAATGTAAGATATAGCTTGTGCTGCATGTTAGCTTGCAAATTATGCCCAAGAACATAATTTATTAAGCCATATGTCTTACTAACAAGAAACAATGCCTCTAACCACAGGTCACGTACGAAAAATAATGCCCCGTTTAAGCCATTCTGAAGGGGTGGAGCGGAAAATGAAAATAAATACGGCCTTTTAAAATTTAAATGCTCCAGCGATTTCATTCCGTCAACCCCTTAGAACCCACCAAGAGCTAAATTCAGGTGTTTGCGAGTAGTTTCATTTAAAACGGAGAGGGCTGCCTTCAGCCTGTGTTTTCTGTTGTACTGACATGAGAGTCAGGGCTCCGAGCTTTCGGTCTGCGAACTACATCACTGAGCCTCTTCTAAAAGCATTTAAATAAAAACACTCCAGCGACTGTACGCAATGTAAACATAATATCATTTTAAAGAGCTATATTAAGCGCATATGAGCTGCTTTTATATGGTTTACGGATGAGCTTCAGGGCTGGCGTTTCTTCGTCCGTGTTCACAAAACTACATATTTTAAAGGCATTTAAAAAATAAAAACACTCCAGCGATTGAACAGTAATAGTAGATTAGTGTATTGAAAACGTTAAAATGCTTGCTTATTTGTGCTGCATTTTTGTGGAAACGAATTAGCTAGTAAAGACTGTTTCATGAATATGGTCTCATCGTTTGAGCCACATAGTTCAACAAAGCACGGCCGTTTTTAATGACCAACTAATAACTTCTGCTATTTAACTGATAAGAGTTCTCAAAAAATGCAACTGTATTGAACATAGCACCCAATCACTCGTTTAATATTTTTTGTTCCCTGTCATTTCGCTGTATTTTATGTTTGATTTAGCACAGGTGCCCTCTTACGTCATACTCCGAAAGTCCCCTTAGGCATTTGTGCGCATGCGCGCTACTCATAAATGGTGCTTTATAGAGGACGCACAAAAATACAGATTAAAATCATTTATATTTAGGTTAAATGTAAGATATAGCTTGTGCTGCATGTTAGCTTGCAAATTATGCCCAAGAACATAATTTATTAAGCCATATGTCTTACTAACAAGAAACAATGCCTCTAACCACAGGTCACGTACGAAAAATAATGCCCCGTTTAAGCCATTCTGAAGGGGTGGAGCGGAAAATGAAAATAAATACGGCCTTTTAAAATTTAAATGCTCCAGCGATTTCATTCCGTCAACCCCTTAGAACCCACCAAGAGCTAAATTCAGGTGTTTGCGAGTAGTTTCATTTAAAACGGAGAGGGCTGCCTTCCGCCTGTGTTTTCTGTTGTACTGACATGAGAGTCAGGGCTCCGAGCTTTCGGTCTGCGAACTACATCACTGAGCCTCTTCTAAAAGCATTTAAATAAAAACACTCCAGCGACTGTACGCAATGTAAACATAATATCATTTTAAAGAGCTATATTAAGCGCATATGAGCTGCTTTTATATGGTTTACGGATGAGCTTCAGGGCTGGCGTTTCTTCGTCCGTGTTCACAAAACTACATATTTTAAAGGCATTTAAAAAATAAAAACACTCCAGCGATTGAACAGTAATAGTAGATTAGTGTATTGAAAACGTTAAAATGCTTGCTTATTTGTGCTGCATTTTTGTGGAAACGAATTAGCTAGTAAAGACTGTTTCATGAATATGGTCTCATCGTTTGAGCCACATAGTTCAACAAAGCACGGCCGTTTTTAATGACCAACTAATAACTTCTGCTATTTAACTGATAAGAGTTCTCAAAAAATGCAACTGTATTGAACATAGCACCCAATCACTCGTTTAATATTTTTTGTTCCCTGTCATTTCGCTGTATTTTATGTTTGATTTAGCACAGGTGCCCTCTTACGTCATACTCCGAAAGTCCCCTTAGGCATTTGTGCGCATGCGCGCTACTCATGAATGGTGCTTTATAGAGGACGCACAAAAATACAGATTAAAATCATTTATATTTAGGTTAAATGTAAGATATAGCTTGTGCTGCATGTTAGCTTGCAAATTATGCCCAAGAACATAATTTATTAAGCCATATGTCTTACTAACAAGAAACAATGCCTCTAACCACAGGTCACGTACGAAAAATAATGCCCCGTTTAAGCCATTCTGAAGGGGTGGAGCGGAAAATGAAAATAAATACGGCCTTTTAAAATTTAAATGCTCCAGCGATTTCATTCCGTCAACCCCTTAGAACCCACCAAGAGCTAAATTCAGGTGTTTGCGAGTAGTTTCATTTAAAACGGAGAGGGCTGCCTTCCGCCTGTGTTTTCTGTTGTACTGACATGAGAGTCAGGGCTCCGAGCTTTCGGTCTGCGAACTACATCACTGAGCCTCTTCTAAAAGCATTTAAATAAAAACACTCCAGCGACTGTACGCAATGTAAACATAATATCATTTTAAAGAGCTATATTAAGCGCATATGAGCTGCTTTTATATGGTTTACGGATGAGCTTCAGGGCTGGCGTTTCTTCGTCCGTGTTCACAAAACTACATATTTTAAAGGCATTTAAAAAATAAAAACACTCCAGCGATTGAACAGTAATAGTAGATTAGTGTATTGAAAACGTTAAAATGCTTGCTTATTTGTGCTGCATTTTTGTGGAAACGAATTAGCTAGTAAAGACTGTTTCATGAATATGGTCTCATCGTTTGAGCCACATAGTTCAACAAAGCACGGCCGTTTTTAATGACCAACTAATAACTTCTGCTATTTAACTGATAAGAGTTCTCAAAAAATGCAACTGTATTGAACATAGCACCCAATCACTCGTTTAATATTTTTTGTTCCCTGTCATTTCGCTGTATTTTATGTTTGATTTAGCACAGGTGCCCTCTTACGTCATACTCCGAAAGTCCCCTTAGGCATTTGTGCGCATGCGCGCTACTCATGAATGGTGCTTTATAGAGGACGCACAAAAATACAGATTAAAATCATTTATATTTAGGTTAAATGTAAGATATAGCTTGTGCTGCATGTTAGCTTGCAAATTATGCCCAAGAACATAATTTATTAAGCCATATGTCTTACTAACAAGAAACAATGCCTCTAACCACAGGTCACGTACGAAAAATAATGCCCCGTTTAAGCCATTCTGAAGGGGTGGAGCGGAAAATGAAAATAAATACGGCCTTTTAAAATTTAAATGCTCCAGCGATTTCATTCCGTCAACCCCTTAGAACCCACCAAGAGCTAAATTCAGGTGTTTGCGAGTAGTTTCATTTAAAACGGAGAGGGCTGCCTTCCGCCTGTGTTTTCTGTTGTACTGACATGAGAGTCAGGGCTCCGAGCTTTCGGTCTGCGAACTACATCACTGAGCCTCTTCTAAAAGCATTTAAATAAAAACACTCCAGCGACTGTACGCAATGTAAACATAATATCATTTTAAAGAGCTATATTAAGCGCATATGAGCTGCTTTTATATGGTTTACGGATGAGCTTCAGGGCTGGCGTTTCTTCGTCCGTGTTCACAAAACTACATATTTTAAAGGCATTTAAAAAATAAAAACACTCCAGCGATTGAACAGTAATAGTAGATTAGTGTATTGAAAACGTTAAAATGCTTGCTTATTTGTGCTGCATTTTTGTGGAAACGAATTAGCTAGTAAAGACTGTTTCATGAATATGGTCTCATCGTTTGAGCCACATAGTTCAACAAAGCACGGCCGTTTTTAATGACCAACTAATAACTTCTGCTATTTAACTGATAAGAGTTCTCAAAAAATGCAACTGTATTGAACATAGCACCCAATCACTCGTTTAATATTTTTTGTTCCCTGTCATTTCGCTGTATTTTATGTTTGATTTAGCACAGGTGCCCTCTTACGTCATACTCCGAAAGTCCCCTTAGGCATTTGTGCGCATGCGCGCTACTCATAAATGGTGCTTTATAGAGGACGCACAAAAATACAGATTAAAATCATTTATATTTAGGTTAAATGTAAGATATAGCTTGTGCTGCATGTTAGCTTGCAAATTATGCCCAAGAACATAATTTATTAAGCCATATGTCTTACTAACAAGAAACAATGCCTCTAACCACAGGTCACGTACGAAAAATAATGCCCCGTTTAAGCCATTCTGAAGGGGTGGAGCGGAAAATGAAAATAAATACGGCCTTTTAAAATTTAAATGCTCCAGCGATTTCATTCCGTCAACCCCTTAGAACCCACCAAGAGCTAAATTCAGGTGTTTGCGAGTAGTTTCATTTAAAACGGAGAGGGCTGCCTTCAGCCTGTGTTTTCTGTTGTACTGACATGAGAGTCAGGGCTCCGAGCTTTCGGTCTGCGAACTACATCACTGAGCCTCTTCTAAAAGCATTTAAATAAAAACACTCCAGCGACTGTACGCAATGTAAACATAATATCATTTTAAAGAGCTATATTAAGCGCATATGAGCTGCTTTTATATGGTTTACGGATGAGCTTCAGGGCTGGCGTTTCTTCGTCCGTGTTCACAAAACTACATATTTTAAAGGCATTTAAAAAATAAAAACACTCCAGCGATTGAACAGTAATAGTAGATTAGTGTATTGAAAACGTTAAAATGCTTGCTTATTTGTGCTGCATTTTTGTGGAAACGAATTAGCTAGTAAAGACTGTTTCATGAATATGGTCTCATCGTTTGAGCCACATAGTTCAACAAAGCACGGCCGTTTTTAATGACCAACTAATAACTTCTGCTATTTAACTGATAAGAGTTCTCAAAAAATGCAACTGTATTGAACATAGCACCCAATCACTCGTTTAATATTTTTTGTTCCCTGTCATTTCGCTGTATTTTATGTTTGATTTAGCACAGGTGCCCTCTTACGTCATACTCCGAAAGTCCCCTTAGGCATTTGTGCGCATGCGCGCTACTCATAAATGGTGCTTTATAGAGGACGCACAAAAATACAGATTAAAATCATTTATATTTAGGTTAAATGGAAGATATAGCTTGTGCTGCATGTTAGCTTGCAAATTATGCCCAAGAACATAATTTATTAAGCCATATGTCTTACTAACAAGAAACAATGCCTCTAACCACAGGTCACGTACGAAAAATAATGCCCCGTTTAAGCCATTCTGAAGGGGTGGAGCGGAAAATGAAAATAAATACGGCCTTTTAAAATTTAAATGCTCCAGCGATTTCATTCCGTCAACCCCTTAGAACCCACCAAGAGCTAAATTCAGGTGTTTGCGAGTAGTTTCATTTAAAACGGAGAGGGCTGCCTTCCGCCTGTGTTTTCTGTTGTACTGACATGAGAGTCAGGGCTCCGAGCTTTCGGTCTGCGAACTACATCACTGAGCCTCTTCTAAAAGCATTTAAATAAAAACACTCCAGCGACTGTACGCAATGTAAACATAATATCATTTTAAAGAGCTATATTAAGCGCATATGAGCTGCTTTTATATGGTTTACGGATGAGCTTCAGGGCTGGCGTTTCTTCGTCCGTGTTCACAAAACTACATATTTTAAAGGCATTTAAAAAATAAAAACACTCCAGCGATTGAACAGTAATAGTAGATTAGTGTATTGAAAACGTTAAAATGCTTGCTTATTTGTGCTGCATTTTTGTGGAAACGAATTAGCTAGTAAAGACTGTTTCATGAATATGGTCTCATCGTTTGAGCCACATAGTTCAACAAAGCACGGCCGTTTTTAATGACCAACTAATAACTTCTGCTATTTAACTGATAAGAGTTCTCAAAAAATGCAACTGTATTGAACATAGCACCCAATCACTCGTTTAATATTTTTTGTTCCCTGTCATTTCGCTGTATTTTATGTTTGATTTAGCACAGGTGCCCTCTTACGTCATACTCCGAAAGTCCCCTTAGGCATTTGTGCGCATGCGCGCTACTCATAAATGGTGCTTTATAGAGGACGCACAAAAATACAGATTAAAATCATTTATATTTAGGTTAAATGTAAGATATAGCTTGTGCTGCATGTTAGCTTGCAAATTATGCCCAAGAACATAATTTATTAAGCCATATGTCTTACTAACAAGAAACAATGCCTCTAACCACAGGTCACGTACGAAAAATAATGCCCCGTTTAAGCCATTCTGAAGGGGTGGAGCGGAAAATGAAAATAAATACGGCCTTTTAAAATTTAAATGCTCCAGCGATTTCATTCCGTCAACCCCTTAGAACCCACCAAGAGCTAAATTCAGGTGTTTGCGAGTAGTTTCATTTAAAACGGAGAGGGCTGCCTTCCGCCTGTGTTTTCTGTTGTACTGACATGAGAGTCAGGGCTCCGAGCTTTCGGTCTGCGAACTACATCACTGAGCCTCTTCTAAAAGCATTTAAATAAAAACACTCCAGCGACTGTACGCAATGTAAACATAATATCATTTTAAAGAGCTATATTAAGCGCATATGAGCTGCTTTTATATGGTTTACGGATGAGCTTCAGGGCTGGCGTTTCTTCGTCCGTGTTCACAAAACTACATATTTTAAAGGCATTTAAAAAATAAAAACACTCCAGCGATTGAACAGTAATAGTAGATTAGTGTATTGAAAACGTTAAAATGCTTGCTTATTTGTGCTGCATTTTTGTGGAAACAAATTAGCTAGTAAAGACTGTTTCATGAATATGGTCTCATCGTTTGAGCCACATAGTTCAACAAAGCACGGCCGTTTTTAATGACCAACTAATAACTTCTGCTATTTAACTGATAAGAGTTCTCAAAAAATGCAACTGTATTGAACATAGCACCCAATCACTCGTTTAATATTTTTTGTTCCCTGTCATTTCGCTGTATTTTATGTTTGATTTAGCACAGGTGCCCTCTTACGTCATACTCCGAAAGTCCCCTTAGGCATTTGTGCGCATGCGCGCTACTCATAAATGGTGCTTTATAGAGGACGCACAAAAATACAGATTAAAATCATTTATATTTAGGTTAAATGTAAGATATAGCTTGTGCTGCATGTTAGCTTGCAAATTATGCCCAAGAACATAATTTATTAAGCCATATGTCTTACTAACAAGAAACAATGCCTCTAACCACAGGTCACGTACGAAAAATAATGCCCCGTTTAAGCCATTCTGAAGGGGTGGAGCGGAAAATGAAAATAAATACGGCCTTTTAAAATTTAAATGCTCCAGCGATTTCATTCCGTCAACCCCTTAGAACCCACCAAGAGCTAAATTCAGGTGTTTGCGAGTAGTTTCATTTAAAACGGAGAGGGCTGCCTTCCGCCTGTGTTTTCTGTTGTACTGACATGAGAGTCAGGGCTCCGAGCTTTCGGTCTGCGAACTACATCACTGAGCCTCTTCTAAAAGCATTTAAATAAAAACACTCCAGCGACTGTACGCAATGTAAACATAATATCATTTTAAAGAGCTATATTAAGCGCATATGAGCTGCTTTTATATGGTTTACGGATGAGCTTCAGGGCTGGCGTTTCTTCGTCCGTGTTCACAAAACTACATATTTTAAAGGCATTTAAAAAATAAAAACACTCCAGCGATTGAACAGTAATAGTAGATTAGTGTATTGAAAACGTTAAAATGCTTGCTTATTTGTGCTGCATTTTTGTGGAAACGAATTAGCTAGTAAAGACTGTTTCATGAATATGGTCTCATCGTTTGAGCCACATAGTTCAACAAAGCACGGCCGTTTTTAATGACCAACTAATAACTTCTGCTATTTAACTGATAAGAGTTCTCAAAAAATGCAACTGTATTGAACATAGCACCCAATCACTCGTTTAATATTTTTTGTTCCCTGTCATTTCGCTGTATTTTATGTTTGATTTAGCACAGGTGCCCTCTTACGTCATACTCCGAAAGTCCCCTTAGGCATTTGTGCGCATGCGCGCTACTCATGAATGGTGCTTTATAGAGGACGCACAAAAATACAGATTAAAATCATTTATATTTAGGTTAAATGTAAGATATAGCTTGTGCTGCATGTTAGCTTGCAAATTATGCCCAAGAACATAATTTATTAAGCCATATGTCTTACTAACAAGAAACAATGCCTCTAACCACAGGTCACGTACGAAAAATAATGCCCCGTTTAAGCCATTCTGAAGGGGTGGAGCGGAAAATGAAAATAAATACGGCCTTTTAAAATTTAAATGCTCCAGCGATTTCATTCCGTCAACCCCTTAGAACCCACCAAGAGCTAAATTCAGGTGTTTGCGAGTAGTTTCATTTAAAACGGAGAGGGCTGCCTTCCGCCTGTGTTTTCTGTTGTACTGACATGAGAGTCAGGGCTCCGAGCTTTCGGTCTGCGAACTACATCACTGAGCCTCTTCTAAAAGCATTTAAATAAAAACACTCCAGCGACTGTACGCAATGTAAACATAATATCATTTTAAAGAGCTATATTAAGCGCATATGAGCTGCTTTTATATGGTTTACGGATGAGCTTCAGGGCTGGCGTTTCTTCGTCCGTGTTCACAAAACTACATATTTTAAAGGCATTTAAAAAATAAAAACACTCCAGCGATTGAACAGTAATAGTAGATTAGTGTATTGAAAACGTTAAAATGCTTGCTTATTTGTGCTGCATTTTTGTGGAAACGAATTAGCTAGTAAAGACTGTTTCATGAATATGGTCTCATCGTTTGAGCCACATAGTTCAACAAAGCACGGCCGTTTTTAATGACCAACTAATAACTTCTGCTATTTAACTGATAAGAGTTCTCAAAAAATGCAACTGTATTGAACATAGCACCCAATCACTCGTTTAATATTTTTTGTTCCCTGTCATTTCGCTGTATTTTATGTTTGATTTAGCACAGGTGCCCTCTTACGTCATACTCCGAAAGTCCCCTTAGGCATTTGTGCGCATGCGCGCTACTCATGAATGGTGCTTTATAGAGGACGCACAAAAATACAGATTAAAATCATTTATATTTAGGTTAAATGTAAGATATAGCTTGTGCTGCATGTTAGCTTGCAAATTATGCCCAAGAACATAATTTATTAAGCCATATGTCTTACTAACAAGAAACAATGCCTCTAACCACAGGTCACGTACGAAAAATAATGCCCCGTTTAAGCCATTCTGAAGGGGTGGAGCGGAAAATGAAAATAAATACGGCCTTTTAAAATTTAAATGCTCCAGCGATTTCATTCCGTCAACCCCTTAGAACCCACCAAGAGCTAAATTCAGGTGTTTGCGAGTAGTTTCATTTAAAACGGAGAGGGCTGCCTTCCGCCTGTGTTTTCTGTTGTACTGACATGAGAGTCAGGGCTCCGAGCTTTCGGTCTGCGAACTACATCACTGAGCCTCTTCTAAAAGCATTTAAATAAAAACACTCCAGCGACTGTACGCAATGTAAACATAATATCATTTTAAAGAGCTATATTAAGCGCATATGAGCTGCTTTTATATGGTTTACGGATGAGCTTCAGGACTGGCGTTTCTTCGTCCGTGTTCACAAAACTACATATTTTAAAGGCATTTAAAAAATAAAAACACTCCAGCGATTGAACAGTAATAGTAGATTAGTGTATTGAAAACGTTAAAATGCTTGCTTATTTGTGCTGCATTTTTGTGGAAACGAATTAGCTAGTAAAGACTGTTTCATGAATATGGTCTCATCGTTTGAGCCACATAGTTCAACAAAGCACGGCCGTTTTTAATGACCAACTAATAACTTCTGCTATTTAACTGATAAGAGTTCTCAAAAAATGCAACTGTATTGAACATAGCACCCAATCACTCGTTTAATATTTTTTGTTCCCTGTCATTTCGCTGTATTTTATGTTTGATTTAGCACAGGTGCCCTCTTACGTCATACTCCGAAAGTCCCCTTAGGCATTTGTGCGCATGCGCGCTACTCATGAATGGTGCTTTATAGAGGACGCACAAAAATACAGATTAAAATCATTTATATTTAGGTTAAATGTAAGATATAGCTTGTGCTGCATGTTAGCTTGCAAATTATGCCCAAGAACATAATTTATTAAGCCATATGTCTTACTAACAAGAAACAATGCCTCTAACCACAGGTCACGTACGAAAAATAATGCCCCGTTTAAGCCATTCTGAAGGGGTGGAGCGGAAAATGAAAATAAATACGGCCTTTTAAAATTTAAATGCTCCAGCGATTTCATTCCGTCAACCCCTTAGAACCCACCAAGAGCTAAATTCAGGTGTTTGCGAGTAGTTTCATTTAAAACGGAGAGGGCTGCCTTCCGCCTGTGTTTTCTGTTGTACTGACATGAGAGTCAGGGCTCCGAGCTTTCGGTCTGCGAACTACATCACTGAGCCTCTTCTAAAAGCATTTAAATAAAAACACTCCAGCGACTGTACGCAATGTAAACATAATATCATTTTAAAGAGCTATATTAAGCGCATATGAGCTGCTTTTATATGGTTTACGGATGAGCTTCAGGGCTGGCGTTTCTTCGTCCGTGTTCACAAAACTACATATTTTAAAGGCATTTAAAAAATAAAAACACTCCAGCGATTGAACAGTAATAGTAGATTAGTGTATTGAAAACGTTAAAATGCTTGCTTATTTGTGCTGCATTTTTGTGGAAACGAATTAGCTAGTAAAGACTGTTTCATGAATATGGTCTCATCGTTTGAGCCACATAGTTCAACAAAGCACGGCCGTTTTTAATGACCAACTAATAACTTCTGCTATTTAACTGATAAGAGTTCTCAAAAAATGCAACTGTATTGAACATAGCACCCAATCACTCGTTTAATATTTTTTGTTCCCTGTCATTTCGCTGTATTTTATGTTTGATTTAGCACAGGTGCCCTCTTACGTCATACTCCGAAAGTCCCCTTAGGCATTTGTGCGCATGCGCGCTACTCATGAATGGTGCTTTATAGAGGACGCACAAAAATACAGATTAAAATCATTTATATTTAGGTTAAATGTAAGATATAGCTTGTGCTGCATGTTAGCTTGCAAATTATGCCCAAGAACATAATTTATTAAGCCATATGTCTTACTAACAAGAAACAATGCCTCTAACCACAGGTCACGTACGAAAAATAATGCCCCGTTTAAGCCATTCTGAAGGGGTGGAGCGGAAAATGAAAATAAATACGGCCTTTTAAAATTTAAATGCTCCAGCGATTTCATTCCGTCAACCCCTTAGAACCCACCAAGAGCTAAATTCAGGTGTTTGCGAGTAGTTTCATTTAAAACGGAGAGGGCTGCCTTCCGCCTGTGTTTTCTGTTGTACTGACATGAGAGTCAGGGCTCCGAGCTTTCGGTCTGCGAACTACATCACTGAGCCTCTTCTAAAAGCATTTAAATAAAAACACTCCAGCGACTGTACGCAATGTAAACATAATATCATTTTAAAGAGCTATATTAAGCGCATATGAGCTGCTTTTATATGGTTTACGGATGAGCTTCAGGGCTGGCGTTTCTTCGTCCGTGTTCACAAAACTACATATTTTAAAGGCATTTAAAAAATAAAAACACTCCAGCGATTGAACAGTAATAGTAGATTAGTGTATTGAAAACGTTAAAATGCTTGCTTATTTGTGCTGCATTTTTGTGGAAACGAATTAGCTAGTAAAGACTGTTTCATGAATATGGTCTCATCGTTTGAGCCACATAGTTCAACAAAGCACGGCCGTTTTTAATGACCAACTAATAACTTCTGCTATTTAACTGATAAGAGTTCTCAAAAAATGCAACTGTATTGAACATAGCACCCAATCACTCGTTTAATATTTTTTGTTCCCTGTCATTTCGCTGTATTTTATGTTTGATTTAGCACAGGTGCCCTCTTACGTCATACTCCGAAAGTCCCCTTAGGCATTTGTGCGCATGCGCGCTACTCATGAATGGTGCTTTATAGAGGACGCACAAAAATACAGATTAAAATCATTTATATTTAGGTTAAATGTAAGATATAGCTTGTGCTGCATGTTAGCTTGCAAATTATGCCCAAGAACATAATTTATTAAGCCATATGTCTTACTAACAAGAAACAATGCCTCTAACCACAGGTCACGTACGAAAAATAATGCCCCGTTTAAGCCATTCTGAAGGGGTGGAGCGGAAAATGAAAATAAATACGGCCTTTTAAAATTTAAATGCTCCAGCGATTTCATTCCGTCAACCCCTTAGAACCCACCAAGAGCTAAATTCAGGTGTTTGCGAGTAGTTTCATTTAAAACGGAGAGGGCTGCCTTCCGCCTGTGTTTTCTGTTGTACTGACATGAGAGTCAGGGCTCCGAGCTTTCGGTCTGCGAACTACATCACTGAGCCTCTTCTAAAAGCATTTAAATAAAAACACTCCAGCGACTGTACGCAATGTAAACATAATATCATTTTAAAGAGCTATATTAAGCGCATATGAGCTGCTTTTATATGGTTTACGGATGAGCTTCAGGGCTGGCGTTTCTTCGTCCGTGTTCACAAAACTACATATTTTAAAGGCATTTAAAAAATAAAAACACTCCAGCGATTGAACAGTAATAGTAGATTAGTGTATTGAAAACGTTAAAATGCTTGCTTATTTGTGCTGCATTTTTGTGGAAACGAATTAGCTAGTAAAGACTGTTTCATGAATATGGTCTCATCGTTTGAGCCACATAGTTCAACAAAGCACGGCCGTTTTTAATGACCAACTAATAACTTCTGCTATTTAACTGATAAGAGTTCTCAAAAAATGCAACTGTATTGAACATAGCACCCAATCACTCGTTTAATATTTTTTGTTCCCTGTCATTTCGCTGTATTTTATGTTTGATTTAGCACAGGTGCCCTCTTACGTCATACTCCGAAAGTCCCCTTAGGCATTTGTGCGCATGCGCGCTACTCATGAATGGTGCTTTATAGAGGACGCACAAAAATACAGATTAAAATCATTTATATTTAGGTTAAATGGAAGATATAGCTTGTGCTGCATGTTAGCTTGCAAATTATGCCCAAGAACATAATTTATTAAGCCATATGTCTTACTAACAAGAAACAATGCCTCTAACCACAGGTCACGTACGAAAAATAATGCCCCGTTTAAGCCATTCTGAAGGGGTGGAGCGGAAAATGAAAATAAATACGGCCTTTTAAAATTTAAATGCTCCAGCGATTTCATTCCGTCAACCCCTTAGAACCCACCAAGAGCTAAATTCAGGTGTTTGCGAGTAGTTTCATTTAAAACGGAGAGGGCTGCCTTCCGCCTGTGTTTTCTGTTGTACTGACATGAGAGTCAGGGCTCCGAGCTTTCGGTCTGCGAACTACATCACTGAGCCTCTTCTAAAAGCATTTAAATAAAAACACTCCAGCGACTGTACGCAATGTAAACATAATATCATTTTAAAGAGCTATATTAAGCGCATATGAGCTGCTTTTATATGGTTTACGGATGAGCTTCAGGGCTGGCGTTTCTTCGTCCGTGTTCACAAAACTACATATTTTAAAGGCATTTAAAAAATAAAAACACTCCAGCGATTGAACAGTAATAGTAGATTAGTGTATTGAAAACGTTAAAATGCTTGCTTATTTGTGCTGCATTTTTGTGGAAACGAATTAGCTAGTAAAGACTGTTTCATGAATATGGTCTCATCGTTTGAGCCACATAGTTCAACAAAGCACGGCCGTTTTTAATGACCAACTAATAACTTCTGCTATTTAACTGATAAGAGTTCTCAAAAAATGCAACTGTATTGAACATAGCACCCAATCACTCGTTTAATATTTTTTGTTCCCTGTCATTTCGCTGTATTTTATGTTTGATTTAGCACAGGTGCCCTCTTACGTCATACTCCGAAAGTCCCCTTAGGCATTTGTGCGCATGCGCGCTACTCATGAATGGTGCTTTATAGAGGACGCACAAAAATACAGATTAAAATCATTTATATTTAGGTTAAATGGAAGATATAGCTTGTGCTGCATGTTAGCTTGCAAATTATGCCCAAGAACATAATTTATTAAGCCATATGTCTTACTAACAAGAAACAATGCCTCTAACCACAGGTCACGTACGAAAAATAATGCCCCGTTTAAGCCATTCTGAAGGGGTGGAGCGGAAAATGAAAATAAATACGGCCTTTTAAAATTTAAATGCTCCAGCGATTTCATTCCGTCAACCCCTTAGAACCCACCAAGAGCTAAATTCAGGTGTTTGCGAGTAGTTTCATTTAAAACGGAGAGGGCTGCCTTCCGCCTGTGTTTTCTGTTGTACTGACATGAGAGTCAGGGCTCCGAGCTTTCGGTCTGCGAACTACATCACTGAGCCTCTTCTAAAAGCATTTAAATAAAAACACTCCAGCGACTGTACGCAATGTAAACATAATATCATTTTAAAGAGCTATATTAAGCGCATATGAGCTGCTTTTATATGGTTTACGGATGAGCTTCAGGGCTGGCGTTTCTTCGTCCGTGTTCACAAAACTACATATTTTAAAGGCATTTAAAAAATAAAAACACTCCAGCGATTGAACAGTAATAGTAGATTAGTGTATTGAAAACGTTAAAATGCTTGCTTATTTGTGCTGCATTTTTGTGGAAACGAATTAGCTAGTAAAGACTGTTTCATGAATATGGTCTCATCGTTTGAGCCACATAGTTCAACAAAGCACGGCCGTTTTTAATGACCAACTAATAACTTCTGCTATTTAACTGATAAGAGTTCTCAAAAAATGCAACTGTATTGAACATAGCACCCAATCACTCGTTTAATATTTTTTGTTCCCTGTCATTTCGCTGTATTTTATGTTTGATTTAGCACAGGTGCCCTCTTACGTCATACTCCGAAAGTCCCCTTAGGCATTTGTGCGCATGCGCGCTACTCATGAATGGTGCTTTATAGAGGACGCACAAAAATACAGATTAAAATCATTTATATTTAGGTTAAATGGAAGATATAGCTTGTGCTGCATGTTAGCTTGCAAATTATGCCCAAGAACATAATTTATTAAGCCATATGTCTTACTAACAAGAAACAATGCCTCTAACCACAGGTCACGTACGAAAAATAATGCCCCGTTTAAGCCATTCTGAAGGGGTGGAGCGGAAAATGAAAATAAATACGGCCTTTTAAAATTTAAATGCTCCAGCGATTTCATTCCGTCAACCCCTTAGAACCCACCAAGAGCTAAATTCAGGTGTTTGCGAGTAGTTTCATTTAAAACGGAGAGGGCTGCCTTCCGCCTGTGTTTTCTGTTGTACTGACATGAGAGTCAGGGCTCCGAGCTTTCGGTCTGCGAACTACATCACTGAGCCTCTTCTAAAAGCATTTAAATAAAAACACTCCAGCGACTGTACGCAATGTAAACATAATATCATTTTAAAGAGCTATATTAAGCGCATATGAGCTGCTTTTATATGGTTTACGGATGAGCTTCAGGGCTGGCGTTTCTTCGTCCGTGTTCACAAAACTACATATTTTAAAGGCATTTAAAAAATAAAAACACTCCAGCGATTGAACAGTAATAGTAGATTAGTGTATTGAAAACGTTAAAATGCTTGCTTATTTGTGCTGCATTTTTGTGGAAACGAATTAGCTAGTAAAGACTGTTTCATGAATATGGTCTCATCGTTTGAGCCACATAGTTCAACAAAGCACGGCCGTTTTTAATGACCAACTAATAACTTCTGCTATTTAACTGATAAGAGTTCTCAAAAAATGCAACTGTATTGAACATAGCACCCAATCACTCGTTTAATATTTTTTGTTCCCTGTCATTTCGCTGTATTTTATGTTTGATTTAGCACAGGTGCCCTCTTACGTCATACTCCGAAAGTCCCCTTAGGCATTTGTGCGCATGCGCGCTACTCATGAATGGTGCTTTATAGAGGACGCACAAAAATACAGATTAAAATCATTTATATTTAGGTTAAATGTAAGATATAGCTTGTGCTGCATGTTAGCTTGCAAATTATGCCCAAGAACATAATTTATTAAGCCATATGTCTTACTAACAAGAAACAATGCCTCTAACCACAGGTCACGTACGAAAAATAATGCCCCGTTTAAGCCATTCTGAAGGGGTGGAGCGGAAAATGAAAATAAATACGGCCTTTTAAAATTTAAATGCTCCAGCGATTTCATTCCGTCAACCCCTTAGAACCCACCAAGAGCTAAATTCAGGTGTTTGCGAGTAGTTTCATTTAAAACGGAGAGGGCTGCCTTCCGCCTGTGTTTTCTGTTGTACTGACATGAGAGTCAGGGCTCCGAGCTTTCGGTCTGCGAACTACATCACTGAGCCTCTTCTAAAAGCATTTAAATAAAAACACTCCAGCGACTGTACGCAATGTAAACATAATATCATTTTAAAGAGCTATATTAAGCGCATATGAGCTGCTTTTATATGGTTTACGGATGAGCTTCAGGGCTGGCGTTTCTTCGTCCGTGTTCACAAAACTACATATTTTAAAGGCATTTAAAAAATAAAAACACTCCAGCGATTGAACAGTAATAGTAGATTAGTGTATTGAAAACGTTAAAATGCTTGCTTATTTGTGCTGCATTTTTGTGGAAACGAATTAGCTAGTAAAGACTGTTTCATGAATATGGTCTCATCGTTTGAGCCACATAGTTCAACAAAGCACGGCCGTTTTTAATGACCAACTAATAACTTCTGCTATTTAACTGATAAGAGTTCTCAAAAAATGCAACTGTATTGAACATAGCACCCAATCACTCGTTTAATATTTTTTGTTCCCTGTCATTTCGCTGTATTTTATGTTTGATTTAGCACAGGTGCCCTCTTACGTCATACTCCGAAAGTCCCCTTAGGCATTTGTGCGCATGCGCGCTACTCATGAATGGTGCTTTATAGAGGACGCACAAAAATACAGATTAAAATCATTTATATTTAGGTTAAATGGAAGATATAGCTTGTGCTGCATGTTAGCTTGCAAATTATGCCCAAGAACATAATTTATTAAGCCATATGTCTTACTAACAAGAAACAATGCCTCTAACCACAGGTCACGTACGAAAAATAATGCCCCGTTTAAGCCATTCTGAAGGGGTGGAGCGGAAAATGAAAATAAATACGGCCTTTTAAAATTTAAATGCTCCAGCGATTTCATTCCGTCAACCCCTTAGAACCCACCAAGAGCTAAATTCAGGTGTTTGCGAGTAGTTTCATTTAAAACGGAGAGGGCTGCCTTCCGCCTGTGTTTTCTGTTGTACTGACATGAGAGTCAGGGCTCCGAGCTTTCGGTCTGCGAACTACATCACTGAGCCTCTTCTAAAAGCATTTAAATAAAAACACTCCAGCGACTGTACGCAATGTAAACATAATATCATTTTAAAGAGCTATATTAAGCGCATATGAGCTGCTTTTATATGGTTTACGGATGAGCTTCAGGGCTGGCGTTTCTTCGTCCGTGTTCACAAAACTACATATTTTAAAGGCATTTAAAAAATAAAAACACTCCAGCGATTGAACAGTAATAGTAGATTAGTGTATTGAAAACGTTAAAATGCTTGCTTATTTGTGCTGCATTTTTGTGGAAACGAATTAGCTAGTAAAGACTGTTTCATGAATATGGTCTCATCGTTTGAGCCACATAGTTCAACAAAGCACGGCCGTTTTTAATGACCAACTAATAACTTCTGCTATTTAACTGATAAGAGTTCTCAAAAAATGCAACTGTATTGAACATAGCACCCAATCACTCGTTTAATATTTTTTGTTCCCTGTCATTTCGCTGTATTTTATGTTTGATTTAGCACAGGTGCCCTCTTACGTCATACTCCGAAAGTCCCCTTAGGCATTTGTGCGCATGCGCGCTACTCATGAATGGTGCTTTATAGAGGACGCACAAAAATACAGATTAAAATCATTTATATTTAGGTTAAATGGAAGATATAGCTTGTGCTGCATGTTAGCTTGCAAATTATGCCCAAGAACATAATTTATTAAGCCATATGTCTTACTAACAAGAAACAATGCCTCTAACCACAGGTCACGTACGAAAAATAATGCCCCGTTTAAGCCATTCTGAAGGGGTGGAGCGGAAAATGAAAATAAATACGGCCTTTTAAAATTTAAATGCTCCAGCGATTTCATTCCGTCAACCCCTTAGAACCCACCAAGAGCTAAATTCAGGTGTTTGCGAGTAGTTTCATTTAAAACGGAGAGGGCTGCCTTCCGCCTGTGTTTTCTGTTGTACTGACATGAGAGTCAGGGCTCCGAGCTTTCGGTCTGCGAACTACATCACTGAGCCTCTTCTAAAAGCATTTAAATAAAAACACTCCAGCGACTGTACGCAATGTAAACATAATATCATTTTAAAGAGCTATATTAAGCGCATATGAGCTGCTTTTATATGGTTTACGGATGAGCTTCAGGGCTGGCGTTTCTTCGTCCGTGTTCACAAAACTACATATTTTAAAGGCATTTAAAAAATAAAAACACTCCAGCGATTGAACAGTAATAGTAGATTAGTGTATTGAAAACGTTAAAATGCTTGCTTATTTGTGCTGCATTTTTGTGGAAACGAATTAGCTAGTAAAGACTGTTTCATGAATATGGTCTCATCGTTTGAGCCACATAGTTCAACAAAGCACGGCCGTTTTTAATGACCAACTAATAACTTCTGCTATTTAACTGATAAGAGTTCTCAAAAAATGCAACTGTATTGAACATAGCACCCAATCACTCGTTTAATATTTTTTGTTCCCTGTCATTTCGCTGTATTTTATGTTTGATTTAGCACAGGTGCCCTCTTACGTCATACTCCGAAAGTCCCCTTAGGCATTTGTGCGCATGCGCGCTACTCATGAATGGTGCTTTATAGAGGACGCACAAAAATACAGATTAAAATCATTTATATTTAGGTTAAATGGAAGATATAGCTTGTGCTGCATGTTAGCTTGCAAATTATGCCCAAGAACATAATTTATTAAGCCATATGTCTTACTAACAAGAAACAATGCCTCTAACCACAGGTCACGTACGAAAAATAATGCCCCGTTTAAGCCATTCTGAAGGGGTGGAGCGGAAAATGAAAATAAATACGGCCTTTTAAAATTTAAATGCTCCAGCGATTTCATTCCGTCAACCCCTTAGAACCCACCAAGAGCTAAATTCAGGTGTTTGCGAGTAGTTTCATTTAAAACGGAGAGGGCTGCCTTCCGCCTGTGTTTTCTGTTGTACTGACATGAGAGTCAGGGCTCCGAGCTTTCGGTCTGCGAACTACATCACTGAGCCTCTTCTAAAAGCATTTAAATAAAAACACTCCAGCGACTGTACGCAATGTAAACATAATATCATTTTAAAGAGCTATATTAAGCGCATATGAGCTGCTTTTATATGGTTTACGGATGAGCTTCAGGGCTGGCGTTTCTTCGTCCGTGTTCACAAAACTACATATTTTAAAGGCATTTAAAAAATAAAAACACTCCAGCGATTGAACAGTAATAGTAGATTAGTGTATTGAAAACGTTAAAATGCTTGCTTATTTGTGCTGCATTTTTGTGGAAACGAATTAGCTAGTAAAGACTGTTTCATGAATATGGTCTCATCGTTTGAGCCACATAGTTCAACAAAGCACGGCCGTTTTTAATGACCAACTAATAACTTCTGCTATTTAACTGATAAGAGTTCTCAAAAAATGCAACTGTATTGAACATAGCACCCAATCACTCGTTTAATATTTTTTGTTCCCTGTCATTTCGCTGTATTTTATGTTTGATTTAGCACAGGTGCCCTCTTACGTCATACTCCGAAAGTCCCCTTAGGCATTTGTGCGCATGCGCGCTACTCATGAATGGTGCTTTATAGAGGACGCACAAAAATACAGATTAAAATCATTTATATTTAGGTTAAATGTAAGATATAGCTTGTGCTGCATGTTAGCTTGCAAATTATGCCCAAGAACATAATTTATTAAGCCATATGTCTTACTAACAAGAAACAATGCCTCTAACCACAGGTCACGTACGAAAAATAATGCCCCGTTTAAGCCATTCTGAAGGGGTGGAGCGGAAAATGAAAATAAATACGGCCTTTTAAAATTTAAATGCTCCAGCGATTTCATTCCGTCAACCCCTTAGAACCCACCAAGAGCTAAATTCAGGTGTTTGCGAGTAGTTTCATTTAAAACGGAGAGGGCTGCCTTCCGCCTGTGTTTTCTGTTGTACTGACATGAGAGTCAGGGCTCCGAGCTTTCGGTCTGCGAACTACATCACTGAGCCTCTTCTAAAAGCATTTAAATAAAAACACTCCAGCGACTGTACGCAATGTAAACATAATATCATTTTAAAGAGCTATATTAAGCGCATATGAGCTGCTTTTATATGGTTTACGGATGAGCTTCAGGGCTGGCGTTTCTTCGTCCGTGTTCACAAAACTACATATTTTAAAGGCATTTAAAAAATAAAAACACTCCAGCGATTGAACAGTAATAGTAGATTAGTGTATTGAAAACGTTAAAATGCTTGCTTATTTGTGCTGCATTTTTGTGGAAACGAATTAGCTAGTAAAGACTGTTTCATGAATATGGTCTCATCGTTTGAGCCACATAGTTCAACAAAGCACGGCCGTTTTTAATGACCAACTAATAACTTCTGCTATTTAACTGATAAGAGTTCTCAAAAAATGCAACTGTATTGAACATAGCACCCAATCACTCGTTTAATATTTTTTGTTCCCTGTCATTTCGCTGTATTTTATGTTTGATTTAGCACAGGTGCCCTCTTACGTCATACTCCGAAAGTCCCCTTAGGCATTTGTGCGCATGCGCGCTACTCATGAATGGTGCTTTATAGAGGACGCACAAAAATACAGATTAAAATCATTTATATTTAGGTTAAATGGAAGATATAGCTTGTGCTGCATGTTAGCTTGCAAATTATGCCCAAGAACATAATTTATTAAGCCATATGTCTTACTAACAAGAAACAATGCCTCTAACCACAGGTCACGTACGAAAAATAATGCCCCGTTTAAGCCATTCTGAAGGGGTGGAGCGGAAAATGAAAATAAATACGGCCTTTTAAAATTTAAATGCTCCAGCGATTTCATTCCGTCAACCCCTTAGAACCCACCAAGAGCTAAATTCAGGTGTTTGCGAGTAGTTTCATTTAAAACGGAGAGGGCTGCCTTCCGCCTGTGTTTTCTGTTGTACTGACATGAGAGTCAGGGCTCCGAGCTTTCGGTCTGCGAACTACATCACTGAGCCTCTTCTAAAAGCATTTAAATAAAAACACTCCAGCGACTGTACGCAATGTAAACATAATATCATTTTAAAGAGCTATATTAAGCGCATATGAGCTGCTTTTATATGGTTTACGGATGAGCTTCAGGGCTGGCGTTTCTTCGTCCGTGTTCACAAAACTACATATTTTAAAGGCATTTAAAAAATAAAAACACTCCAGCGATTGAACAGTAATAGTAGATTAGTGTATTGAAAACGTTAAAATGCTTGCTTATTTGTGCTGCATTTTTGTGGAAACGAATTAGCTAGTAAAGACTGTTTCATGAATATGGTCTCATCGTTTGAGCCACATAGTTCAACAAAGCACGGCCGTTTTTAATGACCAACTAATAACTTCTGCTATTTAACTGATAAGAGTTCTCAAAAAATGCAACTGTATTGAACATAGCACCCAATCACTCGTTTAATATTTTTTGTTCCCTGTCATTTCGCTGTATTTTATGTTTGATTTAGCACAGGTGCCCTCTTACGTCATACTCCGAAAGTCCCCTTAGGCATTTGTGCGCATGCGCGCTACTCATGAATGGTGCTTTATAGAGGACGCACAAAAATACAGATTAAAATCATTTATATTTAGGTTAAATGGAAGATATAGCTTGTGCTGCATGTTAGCTTGCAAATTATGCCCAAGAACATAATTTATTAAGCCATATGTCTTACTAACAAGAAACAATGCCTCTAACCACAGGTCACGTACGAAAAATAATGCCCCGTTTAAGCCATTCTGAAGGGGTGGAGCGGAAAATGAAAATAAATACGGCCTTTTAAAATTTAAATGCTCCAGCGATTTCATTCCGTCAACCCCTTAGAACCCACCAAGAGCTAAATTCAGGTGTTTGCGAGTAGTTTCATTTAAAACGGAGAGGGCTGCCTTCCGCCTGTGTTTTCTGTTGTACTGACATGAGAGTCAGGGCTCCGAGCTTTCGGTCTGCGAACTACATCACTGAGCCTCTTCTAAAAGCATTTAAATAAAAACACTCCAGCGACTGTACGCAATGTAAACATAATATCATTTTAAAGAGCTATATTAAGCGCATATGAGCTGCTTTTATATGGTTTACGGATGAGCTTCAGGGCTGGCGTTTCTTCGTCCGTGTTCACAAAACTACATATTTTAAAGGCATTTAAAAAATAAAAACACTCCAGCGATTGAACAGTAATAGTAGATTAGTGTATTGAAAACGTTAAAATGCTTGCTTATTTGTGCTGCATTTTTGTGGAAACGAATTAGCTAGTAAAGACTGTTTCATGAATATGGTCTCATCGTTTGAGCCACATAGTTCAACAAAGCACGGCCGTTTTTAATGACCAACTAATAACTTCTGCTATTTAACTGATAAGAGTTCTCAAAAAATGCAACTGTATTGAACATAGCACCCAATCACTCGTTTAATATTTTTTGTTCCCTGTCATTTCGCTGTATTTTATGTTTGATTTAGCACAGGTGCCCTCTTACGTCATACTCCGAAAGTCCCCTTAGGCATTTGTGCGCATGCGCGCTACTCATGAATGGTGCTTTATAGAGGACGCACAAAAATACAGATTAAAATCATTTATATTTAGGTTAAATGGAAGATATAGCTTGTGCTGCATGTTAGCTTGCAAATTATGCCCAAGAACATAATTTATTAAGCCATATGTCTTACTAACAAGAAACAATGCCTCTAACCACAGGTCACGTACGAAAAATAATGCCCCGTTTAAGCCATTCTGAAGGGGTGGAGCGGAAAATGAAAATAAATACGGCCTTTTAAAATTTAAATGCTCCAGCGATTTCATTCCGTCAACCCCTTAGAACCCACCAAGAGCTAAATTCAGGTGTTTGCGAGTAGTTTCATTTAAAACGGAGAGGGCTGCCTTCCGCCTGTGTTTTCTGTTGTACTGACATGAGAGTCAGGGCTCCGAGCTTTCGGTCTGCGAACTACATCACTGAGCCTCTTCTAAAAGCATTTAAATAAAAACACTCCAGCGACTGTACGCAATGTAAACATAATATCATTTTAAAGAGCTATATTAAGCGCATATGAGCTGCTTTTATATGGTTTACGGATGAGCTTCAGGGCTGGCGTTTCTTCGTCCGTGTTCACAAAACTACATATTTTAAAGGCATTTAAAAAATAAAAACACTCCAGCGATTGAACAGTAATAGTAGATTAGTGTATTGAAAACGTTAAAATGCTTGCTTATTTGTGCTGCATTTTTGTGGAAACGAATTAGCTAGTAAAGACTGTTTCATGAATATGGTCTCATCGTTTGAGCCACATAGTTCAACAAAGCACGGCCGTTTTTAATGACCAACTAATAACTTCTGCTATTTAACTGATAAGAGTTCTCAAAAAATGCAACTGTATTGAACATAGCACCCAATCACTCGTTTAATATTTTTTGTTCCCTGTCATTTCGCTGTATTTTATGTTTGATTTAGCACAGGTGCCCTCTTACGTCATACTCCGAAAGTCCCCTTAGGCATTTGTGCGCATGCGCGCTACTCATGAATGGTGCTTTATAGAGGACGCACAAAAATACAGATTAAAATCATTTATATTTAGGTTAAATGGAAGATATAGCTTGTGCTGCATGTTAGCTTGCAAATTATGCCCAAGAACATAATTTATTAAGCCATATGTCTTACTAACAAGAAACAATGCCTCTAACCACAGGTCACGTACGAAAAATAATGCCCCGTTTAAGCCATTCTGAAGGGGTGGAGCGGAAAATGAAAATAAATACGGCCTTTTAAAATTTAAATGCTCCAGCGATTTCATTCCGTCAACCCCTTAGAACCCACCAAGAGCTAAATTCAGGTGTTTGCGAGTAGTTTCATTTAAAACGGAGAGGGCTGCCTTCCGCCTGTGTTTTCTGTTGTACTGACATGAGAGTCAGGGCTCCGAGCTTTCGGTCTGCGAACTACATCACTGAGCCTCTTCTAAAAGCATTTAAATAAAAACACTCCAGCGACTGTACGCAATGTAAACATAATATCATTTTAAAGAGCTATATTAAGCGCATATGAGCTGCTTTTATATGGTTTACGGATGAGCTTCAGGGCTGGCGTTTCTTCATCCGTGTTCACAAAACTACATATTTTAAAGGCATTTAAAAAATAAAAACACTCCAGCGATTGAACAGTAATAGCAGATTAGTGTATTGAAAACGTTAAAATGCTTGCTTATTTGTGCTGCATTTTTGTGGAAACGAATTAGCTAGTAAAGACTGTTTCATGAATATGGTCTCATCGTTTGAGCCACATAGTTCAACAAAGCACGGCCGTTTTTAATGACCAACTAATAACTTCTGCTATTTAACTGATAAGAGTTCTCAAAAAATGCAACTGTATTGAACATAGCACCCAATCACTCGTTTAATATTTTTTGTTCCCTGTCATTTCGCTGTATTTTATGTTTGATTTAGCACAGGTGCCCTCTTACGTCATACTCCGAAAGTCCCCTTAGGCATTTGTGCGCATGCGCGCTACTCATGAATGGTGCTTTATAGAGGACGCACAAAAATACAGATTAAAATCATTTATATTTAGGTTAAATGGAAGATATAGCTTGTGCTGCATGTTAGCTTGCAAATTATGCCCAAGAACATAATTTATTAAGCCATATGTCTTACTAACAAGAAACAATGCCTCTAACCACAGGTCACGTACGAAAAATAATGCCCCGTTTAAGCCATTCTGAAGGGGTGGAGCGGAAAATGAAAATAAATACGGCCTTTTAAAATTTAAATGCTCCAGCGATTTCATTCCGTCAACCCCTTAGAACCCACCAAGAGCTAAATTCAGGTGTTTGCGAGTAGTTTCATTTAAAACGGAGAGGGCTGCCTTCCGCCTGTGTTTTCTGTTGTACTGACATGAGAGTCAGGGCTCCGAGCTTTCGGTCTGCGAACTACATCACTGAGCCTCTTCTAAAAGCATTTAAATAAAAACACTCCAGCGACTGTACGCAATGTAAACATAATATCATTTTAAAGAGCTATATTAAGCGCATATGAGCTGCTTTTATATGGTTTACGGATGAGCTTCAGGGCTGGCGTTTCTTCGTCCGTGTTCACAAAACTACATATTTTAAAGGCATTTAAAAAATAAAAACACTCCAGCGATTGAACAGTAATAGTAGATTAGTGTATTGAAAACGTTAAAATGCTTGCTTATTTGTGCTGCATTTTTGTGGAAACGAATTAGCTAGTAAAGACTGTTTCATGAATATGGTCTCATCGTTTGAGCCACATAGTTCAACAAAGCACGGCCGTTTTTAATGACCAACTAATAACTTCTGCTATTTAACTGATAAGAGTTCTCAAAAAATGCAACTGTATTGAACATAGCACCCAATCACTCGTTTAATATTTTTTGTTCCCTGTCATTTCGCTGTATTTTATGTTTGATTTAGCACAGGTGCCCTCTTACGTCATACTCCGAAAGTCCCCTTAGGCATTTGTGCGCATGCGCGCTACTCATGAATGGTGCTTTATAGAGGACGCACAAAAATACAGATTAAAATCATTTATATTTAGGTTAAATGGAAGATATAGCTTGTGCTGCATGTTAGCTTGCAAATTATGCCCAAGAACATAATTTATTAAGCCATATGTCTTACTAACAAGAAACAATGCCTCTAACCACAGGTCACGTACGAAAAATAATGCCCCGTTTAAGCCATTCTGAAGGGGTGGAGCGGAAAATGAAAATAAATACGGCCTTTTAAAATTTAAATGCTCCAGCGATTTCATTCCGTCAACCCCTTAGAACCCACCAAGAGCTAAATTCAGGTGTTTGCGAGTAGTTTCATTTAAAACGGAGAGGGCTGCCTTCCGCCTGTGTTTTCTGTTGTACTGACATGAGAGTCAGGGCTCCGAGCTTTCGGTCTGCGAACTACATCACTGAGCCTCTTCTAAAAGCATTTAAATAAAAACACTCCAGCGACTGTACGCAATGTAAACATAATATCATTTTAAAGAGCTATATTAAGCGCATATGAGCTGCTTTTATATGGTTTACGGATGAGCTTCAGGGCTGGCGTTTCTTCGTCCGTGTTCACAAAACTACATATTTTAAAGGCATTTAAAAAATAAAAACACTCCAGCGATTGAACAGTAATAGTAGATTAGTGTATTGAAAACGTTAAAATGCTTGCTTATTTGTGCTGCATTTTTGTGGAAACGAATTAGCTAGTAAAGACTGTTTCATGAATATGGTCTCATCGTTTGAGCCACATAGTTCAACAAAGCACGGCCGTTTTTAATGACCAACTAATAACTTCTGCTATTTAACTGATAAGAGTTCTCAAAAAATGCAACTGTATTGAACATAGCACCCAATCACTCGTTTAATATTTTTTGTTCCCTGTCATTTCGCTGTATTTTATGTTTGATTTAGCACAGGTGCCCTCTTACGTCATACTCCGAAAGTCCCCTTAGGCATTTGTGCGCATGCGCGCTACTCATGAATGGTGCTTTATAGAGGACGCACAAAAATACAGATTAAAATCATTTATATTTAGGTTAAATGTAAGATATAGCTTGTGCTGCATGTTAGCTTGCAAATTATGCCCAAGAACATAATTTATTAAGCCATATGTCTTACTAACAAGAAACAATGCCTCTAACCACAGGTCACGTACGAAAAATAATGCCCCGTTTAAGCCATTCTGAAGGGGTGGAGCGGAAAATGAAAATAAATACGGCCTTTTAAAATTTAAATGCTCCAGCGATTTCATTCCGTCAACCCCTTAGAACCCACCAAGAGCTAAATTCAGGTGTTTGCGAGTAGTTTCATTTAAAACGGAGAGGGCTGCCTTCCGCCTGTGTTTTCTGTTGTACTGACATGAGAGTCAGGGCTCCGAGCTTTCGGTCTGCGAACTACATCACTGAGCCTCTTCTAAAAGCATTTAAATAAAAACACTCCAGCGACTGTACGCAATGTAAACATAATATCATTTTAAAGAGCTATATTAAGCGCATATGAGCTGCTTTTATATGGTTTACGGATGAGCTTCAGGGCTGGCGTTTCTTCGTCCGTGTTCACAAAACTACATATTTTAAAGGCATTTAAAAAATAAAAACACTCCAGCGATTGAACAGTAATAGTAGATTAGTGTATTGAAAACGTTAAAATGCTTGCTTATTTGTGCTGCATTTTTGTGGAAACGAATTAGCTAGTAAAGACTGTTTCATGAATATGGTCTCATCGTTTGAGCCACATAGTTCAACAAAGCACGGCCGTTTTTAATGACCAACTAATAACTTCTGCTATTTAACTGATAAGAGTTCTCAAAAAATGCAACTGTATTGAACATAGCACCCAATCACTCGTTTAATATTTTTTGTTCCCTGTCATTTCGCTGTATTTTATGTTTGATTTAGCACAGGTGCCCTCTTACGTCATACTCCGAAAGTCCCCTTAGGCATTTGTGCGCATGCGCGCTACTCATGAATGGTGCTTTATAGAGGACGCACAAAAATACAGATTAAAATCATTTATATTTAGGTTAAATGGAAGATATAGCTTGTGCTGCATGTTAGCTTGCAAATTATGCCCAAGAACATAATTTATTAAGCCATATGTCTTACTAACAAGAAACAATGCCTCTAACCACAGGTCACGTACGAAAAATAATGCCCCGTTTAAGCCATTCTGAAGGGGTGGAGCGGAAAATGAAAATAAATACGGCCTTTTAAAATTTAAATGCTCCAGCGATTTCATTCCGTCAACCCCTTAGAACCCACCAAGAGCTAAATTCAGGTGTTTGCGAGTAGTTTCATTTAAAACGGAGAGGGCTGCCTTCCGCCTGTGTTTTCTGTTGTACTGACATGAGAGTCAGGGCTCCGAGCTTTCGGTCTGCGAACTACATCACTGAGCCTCTTCTAAAAGCATTTAAATAAAAACACTCCAGCGACTGTACGCAATGTAAACATAATATCATTTTAAAGAGCTATATTAAGCGCATATGAGCTGCTTTTATATGGTTTACGGATGAGCTTCAGGGCTGGCGTTTCTTCGTCCGTGTTCACAAAACTACATATTTTAAAGGCATTTAAAAAATAAAAACACTCCAGCGATTGAACAGTAATAGCAGATTAGTGTATTGAAAACGTTAAAATGCTTGCTTATTTGTGCTGCATTTTTGTGGAAACGAATTAGCTAGTAAAGACTGTTTCATGAATATGGTCTCATCGTTTGAGCCACATAGTTCAACAAAGCACGGCCGTTTTTAATGACCAACTAATAACTTCTGCTATTTAACTGATAAGAGTTCTCAAAAAATGCAACTGTATTGAACATAGCACCCAATCACTCGTTTAATATTTTTTGTTCCCTGTCATTTCGCTGTATTTTATGTTTGATTTAGCACAGGTGCCCTCTTACGTCATACTCCGAAAGTCCCCTTAGGCATTTGTGCGCATGCGCGCTACTCATGAATGGTGCTTTATAGAGGACGCACAAAAATACAGATTAAAATCATTTATATTTAGGTTAAATGGAAGATATAGCTTGTGCTGCATGTTAGCTTGCAAATTATGCCCAAGAACATAATTTATTAAGCCATATGTCTTACTAACAAGAAACAATGCCTCTAACCACAGGTCACGTACGAAAAATAATGCCCCGTTTAAGCCATTCTGAAGGGGTGGAGCGGAAAATGAAAATAAATACGGCCTTTTAAAATTTAAATGCTCCAGCGATTTCATTCCGTCAACCCCTTAGAACCCACCAAGAGCTAAATTCAGGTGTTTGCGAGTAGTTTCATTTAAAACGGAGAGGGCTGCCTTCCGCCTGTGTTTTCTGTTGTACTGACATGAGAGTCAGGGCTCCGAGCTTTCGGTCTGCGAACTACATCACTGAGCCTCTTCTAAAAGCATTTAAATAAAAACACTCCAGCGACTGTACGCAATGTAAACATAATATCATTTTAAAGAGCTATATTAAGCGCATATGAGCTGCTTTTATATGGTTTACGGATGAGCTTCAGGGCTGGCGTTTCTTCGTCCGTGTTCACAAAACTACATATTTTAAAGGCATTTAAAAAATAAAAACACTCCAGCGATTGAACAGTAATAGTAGATTAGTGTATTGAAAACGTTAAAATGCTTGCTTATTTGTGCTGCATTTTTGTGGAAACGAATTAGCTAGTAAAGACTGTTTCATGAATATGGTCTCATCGTTTGAGCCACATAGTTCAACAAAGCACGGCCGTTTTTAATGACCAACTAATAACTTCTGCTATTTAACTGATAAGAGTTCTCAAAAAATGCAACTGTATTGAACATAGCACCCAATCACTCGTTTAATATTTTTTGTTCCCTGTCATTTCGCTGTATTTTATGTTTGATTTAGCACAGGTGCCCTCTTACGTCATACTCCGAAAGTCCCCTTAGGCATTTGTGCGCATGCGCGCTACTCATGAATGGTGCTTTATAGAGGACGCACAAAAATACAGATTAAAATCATTTATATTTAGGTTAAATGTAAGATATAGCTTGTGCTGCATGTTAGCTTGCAAATTATGCCCAAGAACATAATTTATTAAGCCATATGTCTTACTAACAAGAAACAATGCCTCTAACCACAGGTCACGTACGAAAAATAATGCCCCGTTTAAGCCATTCTGAAGGGGTGGAGCGGAAAATGAAAATAAATACGGCCTTTTAAAATTTAAATGCTCCAGCGATTTCATTCCGTCAACCCCTTAGAACCCACCAAGAGCTAAATTCAGGTGTTTGCGAGTAGTTTCATTTAAAACGGAGAGGGCTGCCTTCCGCCTGTGTTTTCTGTTGTACTGACATGAGAGTCAGGGCTCCGAGCTTTCGGTCTGCGAACTACATCACTGAGCCTCTTCTAAAAGCATTTAAATAAAAACACTCCAGCGACTGTACGCAATGTAAACATAATATCATTTTAAAGAGCTATATTAAGCGCATATGAGCTGCTTTTATATGGTTTACGGATGAGCTTCAGGGCTGGCGTTTCTTCGTCCGTGTTCACAAAACTACATATTTTAAAGGCATTTAAAAAATAAAAACACTCCAGCGATTGAACAGTAATAGTAGATTAGTGTATTGAAAACGTTAAAATGCTTGCTTATTTGTGCTGCATTTTTGTGGAAACGAATTAGCTAGTAAAGACTGTTTCATGAATATGGTCTCATCGTTTGAGCCACATAGTTCAACAAAGCACGGCCGTTTTTAATGACCAACTAATAACTTCTGCTATTTAACTGATAAGAGTTCTCAAAAAATGCAACTGTATTGAACATAGCACCCAATCACTCGTTTAATATTTTTTGTTCCCTGTCATTTCGCTGTATTTTATGTTTGATTTAGCACAGGTGCCCTCTTACGTCATACTCCGAAAGTCCCCTTAGGCATTTGTGCGCATGCGCGCTACTCATGAATGGTGCTTTATAGAGGACGCACAAAAATACAGATTAAAATCATTTATATTTAGGTTAAATGGAAGATATAGCTTGTGCTGCATGTTAGCTTGCAAATTATGCCCAAGAACATAATTTATTAAGCCATATGTCTTACTAACAAGAAACAATGCCTCTAACCACAGGTCACGTACGAAAAATAATGCCCCGTTTAAGCCATTCTGAAGGGGTGGAGCGGAAAATGAAAATAAATACGGCCTTTTAAAATTTAAATGCTCCAGCGATTTCATTCCGTCAACCCCTTAGAACCCACCAAGAGCTAAATTCAGGTGTTTGCGAGTAGTTTCATTTAAAACGGAGAGGGCTGCCTTCCGCCTGTGTTTTCTGTTGTACTGACATGAGAGTCAGGGCTCCGAGCTTTCGGTCTGCGAACTACATCACTGAGCCTCTTCTAAAAGCATTTAAATAAAAACACTCCAGCGACTGTACGCAATGTAAACATAATATCATTTTAAAGAGCTATATTAAGCGCATATGAGCTGCTTTTATATGGTTTACGGATGAGCTTCAGGGCTGGCGTTTCTTCGTCCGTGTTCACAAAACTACATATTTTAAAGGCATTTAAAAAATAAAAACACTCCAGCGATTGAACAGTAATAGTAGATTAGTGTATTGAAAACGTTAAAATGCTTGCTTATTTGTGCTGCATTTTTGTGGAAACGAATTAGCTAGTAAAGACTGTTTCATGAATATGGTCTCATCGTTTGAGCCACATAGTTCAACAAAGCACGGCCGTTTTTAATGACCAACTAATAACTTCTGCTATTTAACTGATAAGAGTTCTCAAAAAATGCAACTGTATTGAACATAGCACCCAATCACTCGTTTAATATTTTTTGTTCCCTGTCATTTCGCTGTATTTTATGTTTGATTTAGCACAGGTGCCCTCTTACGTCATACTCCGAAAGTCCCCTTAGGCATTTGTGCGCATGCGCGCTACTCATGAATGGTGCTTTATAGAGGACGCACAAAAATACAGATTAAAATCATTTATATTTAGGTTAAATGTAAGATATAGCTTGTGCTGCATGTTAGCTTGCAAATTATGCCCAAGAACATAATTTATTAAGCCATATGTCTTACTAACAAGAAACAATGCCTCTAACCACAGGTCACGTACGAAAAATAATGCCCCGTTTAAGCCATTCTGAAGGGGTGGAGCGGAAAATGAAAATAAATACGGCCTTTTAAAATTTAAATGCTCCAGCGATTTCATTCCGTCAACCCCTTAGAACCCACCAAGAGCTAAATTCAGGTGTTTGCGAGTAGTTTCATTTAAAACGGAGAGGGCTGCCTTCCGCCTGTGTTTTCTGTTGTACTGACATGAGAGTCAGGGCTCCGAGCTTTCGGTCTGCGAACTACATCACTGAGCCTCTTCTAAAAGCATTTAAATAAAAACACTCCAGCGACTGTACGCAATGTAAACATAATATCATTTTAAAGAGCTATATTAAGCGCATATGAGCTGCTTTTATATGGTTTACGGATGAGCTTCAGGGCTGGCGTTTCTTCGTCCGTGTTCACAAAACTACATATTTTAAAGGCATTTAAAAAATAAAAACACTCCAGCGATTGAACAGTAATAGTAGATTAGTGTATTGAAAACGTTAAAATGCTTGCTTATTTGTGCTGCATTTTTGTGGAAACGAATTAGCTAGTAAAGACTGTTTCATGAATATGGTCTCATCGTTTGAGCCACATAGTTCAACAAAGCACGGCCGTTTTTAATGACCAACTAATAACTTCTGCTATTTAACTGATAAGAGTTCTCAAAAAATGCAACTGTATTGAACATAGCACCCAATCACTCGTTTAATATTTTTTGTTCCCTGTCATTTCGCTGTATTTTATGTTTGATTTAGCACAGGTGCCCTCTTACGTCATACTCCGAAAGTCCCCTTAGGCATTTGTGCGCATGCGCGCTACTCATGAATGGTGCTTTATAGAGGACGCACAAAAATACAGATTAAAATCATTTATATTTAGGTTAAATGTAAGATATAGCTTGTGCTGCATGTTAGCTTGCAAATTATGCCCAAGAACATAATTTATTAAGCCATATGTCTTACTAACAAGAAACAATGCCTCTAACCACAGGTCACGTACGAAAAATAATGCCCCGTTTAAGCCATTCTGAAGGGGTGGAGCGGAAAATGAAAATAAATACGGCCTTTTAAAATTTAAATGCTCCAGCGATTTCATTCCGTCAACCCCTTAGAACCCACCAAGAGCTAAATTCAGGTGTTTGCGAGTAGTTTCATTTAAAACGGAGAGGGCTGCCTTCCGCCTGTGTTTTCTGTTGTACTGACATGAGAGTCAGGGCTCCGAGCTTTCGGTCTGCGAACTACATCACTGAGCCTCTTCTAAAAGCATTTAAATAAAAACACTCCAGCGACTGTACGCAATGTAAACATAATATCATTTTAAAGAGCTATATTAAGCGCATATGAGCTGCTTTTATATGGTTTACGGATGAGCTTCAGGGCTGGCGTTTCTTCGTCCGTGTTCACAAAACTACATATTTTAAAGGCATTTAAAAAATAAAAACACTCCAGCGATTGAACAGTAATAGTAGATTAGTGTATTGAAAACGTTAAAATGCTTGCTTATTTGTGCTGCATTTTTGTGGAAACGAATTAGCTAGTAAAGACTGTTTCATGAATATGGTCTCATCGTTTGAGCCACATAGTTCAACAAAGCACGGCCGTTTTTAATGACCAACTAATAACTTCTGCTATTTAACTGATAAGAGTTCTCAAAAAATGCAACTGTATTGAACATAGCACCCAATCACTCGTTTAATATTTTTTGTTCCCTGTCATTTCGCTGTATTTTATGTTTGATTTAGCACAGGTGCCCTCTTACGTCATACTCCGAAAGTCCCCTTAGGCATTTGTGCGCATGCGCGCTACTCATGAATGGTGCTTTATAGAGGACGCACAAAAATACAGATTAAAATCATTTATATTTAGGTTAAATGGAAGATATAGCTTGTGCTGCATGTTAGCTTGCAAATTATGCCCAAGAACATAATTTATTAAGCCATATGTCTTACTAACAAGAAACAATGCCTCTAACCACAGGTCACGTACGAAAAATAATGCCCCGTTTAAGCCATTCTGAAGGGGTGGAGCGGAAAATGAAAATAAATACGGCCTTTTAAAATTTAAATGCTCCAGCGATTTCATTCCGTCAACCCCTTAGAACCCACCAAGAGCTAAATTCAGGTGTTTGCGAGTAGTTTCATTTAAAACGGAGAGGGCTGCCTTCCGCCTGTGTTTTCTGTTGTACTGACATGAGAGTCAGGGCTCCGAGCTTTCGGTCTGCGAACTACATCACTGAGCCTCTTCTAAAAGCATTTAAATAAAAACACTCCAGCGACTGTACGCAATGTAAACATAATATCATTTTAAAGAGCTATATTAAGCGCATATGAGCTGCTTTTATATGGTTTACGGATGAGCTTCAGGGCTGGCGTTTCTTCGTCCGTGTTCACAAAACTACATATTTTAAAGGCATTTAAAAAATAAAAACACTCCAGCGATTGAACAGTAATAGTAGATTAGTGTATTGAAAACGTTAAAATGCTTGCTTATTTGTGCTGCATTTTTGTGGAAACGAATTAGCTAGTAAAGACTGTTTCATGAATATGGTCTCATCGTTTGAGCCACATAGTTCAACAAAGCACGGCCGTTTTTAATGACCAACTAATAACTTCTGCTATTTAACTGATAAGAGTTCTCAAAAAATGCAACTGTATTGAACATAGCACCCAATCACTCGTTTAATATTTTTTGTTCCCTGTCATTTCGCTGTATTTTATGTTTGATTTAGCACAGGTGCCCTCTTACGTCATACTCCGAAAGTCCCCTTAGGCATTTGTGCGCATGCGCGCTACTCATGAATGGTGCTTTATAGAGGACGCACAAAAATACAGATTAAAATCATTTATATTTAGGTTAAATGGAAGATATAGCTTGTGCTGCATGTTAGCTTGCAAATTATGCCCAAGAACATAATTTATTAAGCCATATGTCTTACTAACAAGAAACAATGCCTCTAACCACAGGTCACGTACGAAAAATAATGCCCCGTTTAAGCCATTCTGAAGGGGTGGAGCGGAAAATGAAAATAAATACGGCCTTTTAAAATTTAAATGCTCCAGCGATTTCATTCCGTCAACCCCTTAGAACCCACCAAGAGCTAAATTCAGGTGTTTGCGAGTAGTTTCATTTAAAACGGAGAGGGCTGCCTTCCGCCTGTGTTTTCTGTTGTACTGACATGAGAGTCAGGGCTCCGAGCTTTCGGTCTGCGAACTACATCACTGAGCCTCTTCTAAAAGCATTTAAATAAAAACACTCCAGCGACTGTACGCAATGTAAACATAATATCATTTTAAAGAGCTATATTAAGCGCATATGAGCTGCTTTTATATGGTTTACGGATGAGCTTCAGGGCTGGCGTTTCTTCGTCCGTGTTCACAAAACTACATATTTTAAAGGCATTTAAAAAATAAAAACACTCCAGCGATTGAACAGTAATAGTAGATTAGTGTATTGAAAACGTTAAAATGCTTGCTTATTTGTGCTGCATTTTTGTGGAAACGAATTAGCTAGTAAAGACTGTTTCATGAATATGGTCTCATCGTTTGAGCCACATAGTTCAACAAAGCACGGCCGTTTTTAATGACCAACTAATAACTTCTGCTATTTAACTGATAAGAGTTCTCAAAAAATGCAACTGTATTGAACATAGCACCCAATCACTCGTTTAATATTTTTTGTTCCCTGTCATTTCGCTGTATTTTATGTTTGATTTAGCACAGGTGCCCTCTTACGTCATACTCCGAAAGTCCCCTTAGGCATTTGTGCGCATGCGCGCTACTCATGAATGGTGCTTTATAGAGGACGCACAAAAATACAGATTAAAATCATTTATATTTAGGTTAAATGGAAGATATAGCTTGTGCTGCATGTTAGCTTGCAAATTATGCCCAAGAACATAATTTATTAAGCCATATGTCTTACTAACAAGAAACAATGCCTCTAACCACAGGTCACGTACGAAAAATAATGCCCCGTTTAAGCCATTCTGAAGGGGTGGAGCGGAAAATGAAAATAAATACGGCCTTTTAAAATTTAAATGCTCCAGCGATTTCATTCCGTCAACCCCTTAGAACCCACCAAGAGCTAAATTCAGGTGTTTGCGAGTAGTTTCATTTAAAACGGAGAGGGCTGCCTTCCGCCTGTGTTTTCTGTTGTACTGACATGAGAGTCAGGGCTCCGAGCTTTCGGTCTGCGAACTACATCACTGAGCCTCTTCTAAAAGCATTTAAATAAAAACACTCCAGCGACTGTACGCAATGTAAACATAATATCATTTTAAAGAGCTATATTAAGCGCATATGAGCTGCTTTTATATGGTTTACGGATGAGCTTCAGGGCTGGCGTTTCTTCGTCCGTGTTCACAAAACTACATATTTTAAAGGCATTTAAAAAATAAAAACACTCCAGCGATTGAACAGTAATAGTAGATTAGTGTATTGAAAACGTTAAAATGCTTGCTTATTTGTGCTGCATTTTTGTGGAAACGAATTAGCTAGTAAAGACTGTTTCATGAATATGGTCTCATCGTTTGAGCCACATAGTTCAACAAAGCACGGCCGTTTTTAATGACCAACTAATAACTTCTGCTATTTAACTGATAAGAGTTCTCAAAAAATGCAACTGTATTGAACATAGCACCCAATCACTCGTTTAATATTTTTTGTTCCCTGTCATTTCGCTGTATTTTATGTTTGATTTAGCACAGGTGCCCTCTTACGTCATACTCCGAAAGTCCCCTTAGGCATTTGTGCGCATGCGCGCTACTCATGAATGGTGCTTTATAGAGGACGCACAAAAATACAGATTAAAATCATTTATATTTAGGTTAAATGGAAGATATAGCTTGTGCTGCATGTTAGCTTGCAAATTATGCCCAAGAACATAATTTATTAAGCCATATGTCTTACTAACAAGAAACAATGCCTCTAACCACAGGTCACGTACGAAAAATAATGCCCCGTTTAAGCCATTCTGAAGGGGTGGAGCGGAAAATGAAAATAAATACGGCCTTTTAAAATTTAAATGCTCCAGCGATTTCATTCCGTCAACCCCTTAGAACCCACCAAGAGCTAAATTCAGGTGTTTGCGAGTAGTTTCATTTAAAACGGAGAGGGCTGCCTTCCGCCTGTGTTTTCTGTTGTACTGACATGAGAGTCAGGGCTCCGAGCTTTCGGTCTGCGAACTACATCACTGAGCCTCTTCTAAAAGCATTTAAATAAAAACACTCCAGCGACTGTACGCAATGTAAACATAATATCATTTTAAAGAGCTATATTAAGCGCATATGAGCTGCTTTTATATGGTTTACGGATGAGCTTCAGGGCTGGCGTTTCTTCGTCCGTGTTCACAAAACTACATATTTTAAAGGCATTTAAAAAATAAAAACACTCCAGCGATTGAACAGTAATAGTAGATTAGTGTATTGAAAACGTTAAAATGCTTGCTTATTTGTGCTGCATTTTTGTGGAAACGAATTAGCTAGTAAAGACTGTTTCATGAATATGGTCTCATCGTTTGAGCCACATAGTTCAACAAAGCACGGCCGTTTTTAATGACCAACTAATAACTTCTGCTATTTAACTGATAAGAGTTCTCAAAAAATGCAACTGTATTGAACATAGCACCCAATCACTCGTTTAATATTTTTTGTTCCCTGTCATTTCGCTGTATTTTATGTTTGATTTAGCACAGGTGCCCTCTTACGTCATACTCCGAAAGTCCCCTTAGGCATTTGTGCGCATGCGCGCTACTCATGAATGGTGCTTTATAGAGGACGCACAAAAATACAGATTAAAATCATTTATATTTAGGTTAAATGGAAGATATAGCTTGTGCTGCATGTTAGCTTGCAAATTATGCCCAAGAACATAATTTATTAAGCCATATGTCTTACTAACAAGAAACAATGCCTCTAACCACAGGTCACGTACGAAAAATAATGCCCCGTTTAAGCCATTCTGAAGGGGTGGAGCGGAAAATGAAAATAAATACGGCCTTTTAAAATTTAAATGCTCCAGCGATTTCATTCCGTCAACCCCTTAGAACCCACCAAGAGCTAAATTCAGGTGTTTGCGAGTAGTTTCATTTAAAACGGAGAGGGCTGCCTTCCGCCTGTGTTTTCTGTTGTACTGACATGAGAGTCAGGGCTCCGAGCTTTCGGTCTGCGAACTACATCACTGAGCCTCTTCTAAAAGCATTTAAATAAAAACACTCCAGCGACTGTACGCAATGTAAACATAATATCATTTTAAAGAGCTATATTAAGCGCATATGAGCTGCTTTTATATGGTTTACGGATGAGCTTCAGGGCTGGCGTTTCTTCGTCCGTGTTCACAAAACTACATATTTTAAAGGCATTTAAAAAATAAAAACACTCCAGCGATTGAACAGTAATAGTAGATTAGTGTATTGAAAACGTTAAAATGCTTGCTTATTTGTGCTGCATTTTTGTGGAAACGAATTAGCTAGTAAAGACTGTTTCATGAATATGGTCTCATCGTTTGAGCCACATAGTTCAACAAAGCACGGCCGTTTTTAATGACCAACTAATAACTTCTGCTATTTAACTGATAAGAGTTCTCAAAAAATGCAACTGTATTGAACATAGCACCCAATCACTCGTTTAATATTTTTTGTTCCCTGTCATTTCGCTGTATTTTATGTTTGATTTAGCACAGGTGCCCTCTTACGTCATACTCCGAAAGTCCCCTTAGGCATTTGTGCGCATGCGCGCTACTCATGAATGGTGCTTTATAGAGGACGCACAAAAATACAGATTAAAATCATTTATATTTAGGTTAAATGGAAGATATAGCTTGTGCTGCATGTTAGCTTGCAAATTATGCCCAAGAACATAATTTATTAAGCCATATGTCTTACTAACAAGAAACAATGCCTCTAACCACAGGTCACGTACGAAAAATAATGCCCCGTTTAAGCCATTCTGAAGGGGTGGAGCGGAAAATGAAAATAAATACGGCCTTTTAAAATTTAAATGCTCCAGCGATTTCATTCCGTCAACCCCTTAGAACCCACCAAGAGCTAAATTCAGGTGTTTGCGAGTAGTTTCATTTAAAACGGAGAGGGCTGCCTTCCGCCTGTGTTTTCTGTTGTACTGACATGAGAGTCAGGGCTCCGAGCTTTCGGTCTGCGAACTACATCACTGAGCCTCTTCTAAAAGCATTTAAATAAAAACACTCCAGCGACTGTACGCAATGTAAACATAATATCATTTTAAAGAGCTATATTAAGCGCATATGAGCTGCTTTTATATGGTTTACGGATGAGCTTCAGGGCTGGCGTTTCTTCGTCCGTGTTCACAAAACTACATATTTTAAAGGCATTTAAAAAATAAAAACACTCCAGCGATTGAACAGTAATAGTAGATTAGTGTATTGAAAACGTTAAAATGCTTGCTTATTTGTGCTGCATTTTTGTGGAAACGAATTAGCTAGTAAAGACTGTTTCATGAATATGGTCTCATCGTTTGAGCCACATAGTTCAACAAAGCACGGCCGTTTTTAATGACCAACTAATAACTTCTGCTATTTAACTGATAAGAGTTCTCAAAAAATGCAACTGTATTGAACATAGCACCCAATCACTCGTTTAATATTTTTTGTTCCCTGTCATTTCGCTGTATTTTATGTTTGATTTAGCACAGGTGCCCTCTTACGTCATACTCCGAAAGTCCCCTTAGGCATTTGTGCGCATGCGCGCTACTCATGAATGGTGCTTTATAGAGGACGCACAAAAATACAGATTAAAATCATTTATATTTAGGTTAAATGGAAGATATAGCTTGTGCTGCATGTTAGCTTGCAAATTATGCCCAAGAACATAATTTATTAAGCCATATGTCTTACTAACAAGAAACAATGCCTCTAACCACAGGTCACGTACGAAAAATAATGCCCCGTTTAAGCCATTCTGAAGGGGTGGAGCGGAAAATGAAAATAAATACGGCCTTTTAAAATTTAAATGCTCCAGCGATTTCATTCCGTCAACCCCTTAGAACCCACCAAGAGCTAAATTCAGGTGTTTGCGAGTAGTTTCATTTAAAACGGAGAGGGCTGCCTTCCGCCTGTGTTTTCTGTTGTACTGACATGAGAGTCAGGGCTCCGAGCTTTCGGTCTGCGAACTACATCACTGAGCCTCTTCTAAAAGCATTTAAATAAAAACACTCCAGCGACTGTACGCAATGTAAACATAATATCATTTTAAAGAGCTATATTAAGCGCATATGAGCTGCTTTTATATGGTTTACGGATGAGCTTCAGGGCTGGCGTTTCTTCGTCCGTGTTCACAAAACTACATATTTTAAAGGCATTTAAAAAATAAAAACACTCCAGCGATTGAACAGTAATAGTAGATTAGTGTATTGAAAACGTTAAAATGCTTGCTTATTTGTGCTGCATTTTTGTGGAAACGAATTAGCTAGTAAAGACTGTTTCATGAATATGGTCTCATCGTTTGAGCCACATAGTTCAACAAAGCACGGCCGTTTTTAATGACCAACTAATAACTTCTGCTATTTAACTGATAAGAGTTCTCAAAAAATGCAACTGTATTGAACATAGCACCCAATCACTCGTTTAATATTTTTTGTTCCCTGTCATTTCGCTGTATTTTATGTTTGATTTAGCACAGGTGCCCTCTTACGTCATACTCCGAAAGTCCCCTTAGGCATTTGTGCGCATGCGCGCTACTCATGAATGGTGCTTTATAGAGGACGCACAAAAATACAGATTAAAATCATTTATATTTAGGTTAAATGGAAGATATAGCTTGTGCTGCATGTTAGCTTGCAAATTATGCCCAAGAACATAATTTATTAAGCCATATGTCTTACTAACAAGAAACAATGCCTCTAACCACAGGTCACGTACGAAAAATAATGCCCCGTTTAAGCCATTCTGAAGGGGTGGAGCGGAAAATGAAAATAAATACGGCCTTTTAAAATTTAAATGCTCCAGCGATTTCATTCCGTCAACCCCTTAGAACCCACCAAGAGCTAAATTCAGGTGTTTGCGAGTAGTTTCATTTAAAACGGAGAGGGCTGCCTTCCGCCTGTGTTTTCTGTTGTACTGACATGAGAGTCAGGGCTCCGAGCTTTCGGTCTGCGAACTACATCACTGAGCCTCTTCTAAAAGCATTTAAATAAAAACACTCCAGCGACTGTACGCAATGTAAACATAATATCATTTTAAAGAGCTATATTAAGCGCATATGAGCTGCTTTTATATGGTTTACGGATGAGCTTCAGGGCTGGCGTTTCTTCGTCCGTGTTCACAAAACTACATATTTTAAAGGCATTTAAAAAATAAAAACACTCCAGCGATTGAACAGTAATAGTAGATTAGTGTATTGAAAACGTTAAAATGCTTGCTTATTTGTGCTGCATTTTTGTGGAAACGAATTAGCTAGTAAAGACTGTTTCATGAATATGGTCTCATCGTTTGAGCCACATAGTTCAACAAAGCACGGCCGTTTTTAATGACCAACTAATAACTTCTGCTATTTAACTGATAAGAGTTCTCAAAAAATGCAACTGTATTGAACATAGCACCCAATCACTCGTTTAATATTTTTTGTTCCCTGTCATTTCGCTGTATTTTATGTTTGATTTAGCACAGGTGCCCTCTTACGTCATACTCCGAAAGTCCCCTTAGGCATTTGTGCGCATGCGCGCTACTCATGAATGGTGCTTTATAGAGGACGCACAAAAATACAGATTAAAATCATTTATATTTAGGTTAAATGGAAGATATAGCTTGTGCTGCATGTTAGCTTGCAAATTATGCCCAAGAACATAATTTATTAAGCCATATGTCTTACTAACAAGAAACAATGCCTCTAACCACAGGTCACGTACGAAAAATAATGCCCCGTTTAAGCCATTCTGAAGGGGTGGAGCGGAAAATGAAAATAAATACGGCCTTTTAAAATTTAAATGCTCCAGCGATTTCATTCCGTCAACCCCTTAGAACCCACCAAGAGCTAAATTCAGGTGTTTGCGAGTAGTTTCATTTAAAACGGAGAGGGCTGCCTTCCGCCTGTGTTTTCTGTTGTACTGACATGAGAGTCAGGGCTCCGAGCTTTCGGTCTGCGAACTACATCACTGAGCCTCTTCTAAAAGCATTTAAATAAAAACACTCCAGCGACTGTACGCAATGTAAACATAATATCATTTTAAAGAGCTATATTAAGCGCATATGAGCTGCTTTTATATGGTTTACGGATGAGCTTCAGGGCTGGCGTTTCTTCGTCCGTGTTCACAAAACTACATATTTTAAAGGCATTTAAAAAATAAAAACACTCCAGCGATTGAACAGTAATAGTAGATTAGTGTATTGAAAACGTTAAAATGCTTGCTTATTGTGCTGCATTTTTGTGGAAACGAATTAGCTAGTAAAGACTGTTTCATGAATATGGTCTCATCGTTTGAGCCACATAGTTCAACAAAGCACGGCCGTTTTTAATGACCAACTAATAACTTCTGCTATTTAACTGATAAGAGTTCTCAAAAAATGCAACTGTATTGAACATAGCACCCAATCACTCGTTTAATATTTTTTGTTCCCTGTCATTTCGCTGTATTTTATGTTTGATTTAGCACAGGTGCCCTCTTACGTCATACTCCGAAAGTCCCCTTAGGCATTTGTGCGCATGCGCGCTACTCATGAATGGTGCTTTATAGAGGACGCACAAAAATACAGATTAAAATCATTTATATTTAGGTTAAATGGAAGATATAGCTTGTGCTGCATGTTAGCTTGCAAATTATGCCCAAGAACATAATTTATTAAGCCATATGTCTTACTAACAAGAAACAATGCCTCTAACCACAGGTCACGTACGAAAAATAATGCCCCGTTTAAGCCATTCTGAAGGGGTGGAGCGGAAAATGAAAATAAATACGGCCTTTTAAAATTTAAATGCTCCAGCGATTTCATTCCGTCAACCCCTTAGAACCCACCAAGAGCTAAATTCAGGTGTTTGCGAGTAGTTTCATTTAAAACGGAGAGGGCTGCCTTCCGCCTGTGTTTTCTGTTGTACTGACATGAGAGTCAGGGCTCCGAGCTTTCGGTCTGCGAACTACATCACTGAGCCTCTTCTAAAAGCATTTAAATAAAAACACTCCAGCGACTGTACGCAATGTAAACATAATATCATTTTAAAGAGCTATATTAAGCGCATATGAGCTGCTTTTATATGGTTTACGGATGAGCTTCAGGGCTGGCGTTTCTTCGTCCGTGTTCACAAAACTACATATTTTAAAGGCATTTAAAAAATAAAAACACTCCAGCGATT